>NC_057811.1:462996403-463006980 GCF_018294505.1 Triticum aestivum
ACCATTCAAAGCCACATCATCATTTTTCAATCCTTTCTGACTTCATTTGTTATTTTTCATGCATTTACTAATTATTTTGATCTATAAGACCCTAAAATTGAAAAGCATTTCAAATGAACTCTGAAAAGGTTGAAAGTTGGCATGGTATCATCATTTCATCCACATAGCATGTGCAAGAAAGTTGAGAGGGTCCCGGCAAAAGGTGGATGCACTTCGTGTTCAAAACGGACAATCTCTTTCGAAGTATCAGGATTTCATACGGAAACTCGTCTGTTACAAAGGGATTTCATTTTTTAAAACTTATTTGAACTCCTGACTTTTTGTGTGTTCAAAATGAACCATTCAAAGTAGAGACTGATTTTGAATGGTGCATATTCAACACACAAAAAGTCTGTAAAGATCGCCAACCCCAACATAAAAAATGAGCATAGATGCGCCTATAGAGAGAATTCAACCTAAATTCATAATAAATTTCTGTGAATTTCAGAGAAATTCACTCTGAATTTAGGTCAAATTCCCTGTATAAGGACATCTATTTTCATTTTGAGAGGAGCTCAACAAGGCAGAGAGGGACGGGCTTATAAACCGGTGTGAGCGCCCTTCGGTTGGCGAGGTGGGACTAAACTCTGACCGCAACGAGGACCAACCCTTTAGTCCCGGTTTGTGGCATAAACCGGGACTAATGGTCATGGGCCAGGGGCGAGTCGCATTGGTCCCGGTTCGTGCGTGGAACCGGGACCAAAAGGTCCAGACGAACCGGGACCAGTGGCCCACGTGGCCCGGCCGGCCCCCTGGGCTCACGAATCGGGACTAATGCACCCCATGGGTCCCGGTTCGTGCAGAACCGGGACTAATGCACCCCATGGGTCCCGGTTCGTGCAGAACCGGGACTAATGGGCTGGCCAGGCCCGAACGAAAGCCATGTTTTCTACTAGTGTTTGGCCCCGGTTCGTGTTGAACCGAGACTAAAGGGGGGTAACTTTAGTCCCCACCCTTTAGTGCCGGTTATAGAACCGGGACTAAAGGTCCTTACGAACCGGTACTAAAAGTTGTTTTTCTACTAGTGACATGGAATGGCCGACAAAGAGCATCATGATTTGTATGTTTGATGTTGTATTGTTGAACTATTTGTTGTATTGCAAGATAACTATTTATTTGAGTTGTAATAATAAAATTCAACTATTTATTGTTGATTTATTTTGTTTGTGTTTGATCTTCTTGGTTGTGTTTGGGGTGCGTATGTTGTTTGTGCTGAGAGCGTGTGCGCAGTTTTTTTGCAGCGGCTCGGTCACGCTGTATTTTTCAGCGGCCGCTGGAGCCAACGCACTGCGGCGCGCAAAAGTGGGCGATTCCGATGCCGTAAACTGTTTTCTAGCTTGCCGCGCGTTGCGCGGCTATTGGAGATGCTCTAAGAGGTCTGAAAAAAAGCTAGTCGATTTTCTGCGCAGCACGCTTTTGACGACGGCTCCTCGTCGTTTTCAACCTTCAGACTGTTTCTCTTGTTCATCCTTAACCCATCCACGATCGCAGGTAGCACGATTTTGACGACGGCGGCATCTATCCATCCATCACGCATAGGCAGCGCCATGCACCATATATGCATGTACAAGTTGTTTTTTTTTTTACCTCCATATGCATGTACAGTTAATTCCTCGACGTGATGGACCAGGAAACGACGGACGGCCATTATCGGCTCAGCACACGTCCACTCGCCGGCCCGACGCTCGTATGGTCGTATGCATGCCTCCTCCCGTACGTACAGGCGCACGTATGTACACATGTACGCGGATCCGGAATGAAGCACGCAGCCGGCCCCGGTTCGAATTACGCCAGCACCGATGCAAAACAAAAGAAAAGAAAAAATAATTCACGCCGACACGGCGACGCTCGGCAGTACAAATACGCGGTACATACGTACAGGCACTACGGGTTCGGAAGACTCGACGTCGGACGAGCCGAACCAGTGATCGAGCATCCGTCGCCCGCCGGTACGGCCTCCGTCGTCGATGCACCAGCTGGACGGACCTGCTGGCGGGCTTCGATCGCCATCGCCATTGATTGATCGGTCGCTAGCAGTACGGGGTGGGGTGCAGTGGCCACCGGCGATTGGCGGCGCGGCGGGGCCGGACCTGCATGTCCGGTTACTGTTTGAGCAATAGGGCAAACGTGCGTTTCCCGCGCGAGGCGCCGATGGCCTGGGGTCGATCGACGTGGGCTGGTGGGCGCCGCACCGGCTGCTCTTGGTACGGCGTAGTACTACTACGTACGTGCGCGGGGTCCCGGGGAGAGAACGGCAATGGCTTCCCATCCAGGCCGTCCCCACGTACGTCGTACGGGCGCTGGTTGGCTGGCTCAGGGTGGGCGCACGCCACTGACGCCCGCTTTTGACTCCTTGCGAGCCCGTCGCGCGCACGCCGGCTCGCTCCTGCAGCACAAACTACAGCTGCACTAGGGCTGCGCACACACTGGCGGCATGGCGTGACGGCATTTCCGTTGACACAGCGACGATCTCCGACGTCGGTCCACTGGTTAGCTTTCACGGTTTCACCATTGCCATGAGTTGAGCTCCAAACGTACGTATACGAGAAATGCTTTGCACGTAGGAAAACCCCCGAGCGGTTCGTGCATGCATGCACAAAATTAACCTCGAGCTATCTTTTCTTTTTAAGTTATTAACCTCGATCTATCGACCGAGCATGCACGCATGCATGTACGTTGTTTACACGCGCGCGCGTGGGGCCTGGAGAGCTTTATGGTTGCATGGTACACTACGTGCCATGCAATGGTGCCACTACAGGATTTCGGATTTTCAATGCCGGCCGCGAGGGGCGGAGGCAGGGCCAGGATGGGGCAGGTCGAGGGAGAGAAAAAGGAAGAAGATGGACAGCGAAGGTGGGTTTTTACGGGGAGAGAGAACGGTCGGAGGAGAAACAAGGTAATCTAGACAGTCATTATTTATCCAACGGCCGTGAGCTGTAGTACTGCAGCACACACACTGATCTATTTCCGGACGTTTGATCAAGATCTAGTGGTCCTAGGAATAGCGACCGCGTAAACAATATTTTTACCGTACCTGACATTTAGACGCTCCCGATATATGTACTCCTTCCGTTCCAAAATGATTGTCGTGGTTTTAGTTCAAACCATGGCAAGTATTTTGGAACAGAGAGAGTAGTATGAATTTTTTTGTTATGATGAATGTAATGAAGCTAATTTGGTATTGTAGATGTTGATATATTTTTTATGTAAACTTGGTTAAACTTAAAAAAGTTTGATTTAGGACAAAGCCAAAACTTCAAATATTTTATAACAAAGTGAGTAAAAGATTACTTTATGGGTCTTGCAGTGAAGGTAAATCATGTCGTAAAAGTTGCATGCGCTCAATGGTGGAACTAGACAGGGAATGCTAGAGGGGAGGAAGATTTCTGAGGGGGCGTAAGTGGTAAGTCTATACTTTTCTAATTAAGCACCTCCAAAACAAATCTTTGAAACATTTTCTCAAAGTTGAGGGAGATGAACCCTGAAGAACTACATGTAGCTCTGCCGTTGCATGCATTGCCCGCGAGCTCAAATCTTCCCTTATAAACATCAAAACAGATCAAAATTGTAAAGACAAAACAGATATTTTTTACAACGAACATTGACCAATTGTTAACATATGCATAGTTTTTTATGAAGAATTCTTCATGAAAATTTGCGCATATGTAGACAACTCGTCAATGTTCATTGCTAAAGAATTAAGATTGGTTTGAATTTTTTACTATTTTTTTGATTTAACTTAACTGTTCATCATGCGTGCATTTGAGCTCACGACCAAAAGAACAGCTTCGCATGCGTGCCTACCTACGTAGCTAGACTGCTAGAGCAATGAGTAACCGTCTTAAACTACATGTCTCCATGGATGGACGATGATGCGTGCCCACCTAGTATCATTAACTTGCACTGGTACTACGTGTCCCACTAATTACTGGCACGCACTACGTACGAATGTCCTTGTGACCGATCGCAACATAAATTTGACTCGATCGGGTGACGGGTGACGTGCATTTGCTCGTCGATCTCTTGCGCCGTCGTACGTTCTTGTCGTGTTTCGTTATGAGGGATCCATGTTTAAGCCTAGTAGCAATACTGATATTACTCTACGTCCCATCTCGCTCCCTGCTTGTTTTTTTAGTATGGCTACGTATACGTACGTACGGGCCTCAGGAATCTCAGATGCAAAATAACCAATGGCCGCCGTGTTCCGAGGCCATGTCTGTACATGCTAGGCTCGTCAAGTCAACCTAAGTGTATTGCGTGTGTTGCGAGGCCATGTCTGTACATGCTAGGCTCGTCAACACCCGTTGTATGCGAACGTTAGAATCTATCACACCCGATCATCACGTGGTGCTTCGAAACAACGAACCTTCGCAACGGTGCACAGTTAGGGAGAACACTTTCTTGAAATTATTATAAGGGATCATCTTACTTACTACCGTCGTTCTAAGCAAATAAGATGCAAAACATGATAAACATCACATGCAATCAAATAGTGACATGATATGGCCAATATCATTTTGCTCCTTTGATCTCCATCTTCGGGGCACCATGATCATCTTCGTCACCGGCATGACACCATGATCTCCATCATCATGATCTCCATCATTGTGTCTTCATGAAGTTGTCACGCCAACGATTACTTCTACTTCTATGGCTAACGCGTTTAGCAACAAAGTAAAGTAATTTACATGGCGTTATTCAATGACACGCAGGTCATGCAAAATAATAAAGACAAGTCCTGCCGGTTGTCATACTCATCGACATGCAAGTCGTGATTCCTATTACAAGAATATGATCAATCTCATACATCACATATATCATTCATCACATCTTCTGGCCATATCACATCACATAGCACATGCTGCAAAAACAAGTTAGACGTCATCTAATTGTTGTTGCAAGTTTTTACGTGGCTTGTATAGGTTTCTAGCAAGAACGTTTCTTACCTACGTAAAACCACAACGTGATTTGCCAATTTCTATTTACCCTTCATAAGGACCCTTTTCATCGAATCCGTTCCGACTAAAGTAGGAGAGACAGACACCCGCTAGCCACCTTATGCAACTAGTGCATGTCAGTCGGTGGAACCTGTCTCACGTAAGCGTACGTGTAAGGTCGGTCCGGGCCGCTTCATCCCACAATACCGCCGAAACAAGATAAGACTAGTAGCGGCAAGAAGAATTGGCAACATCAACGCCCACAACTGCTTTGTGTTCTACTCGTGCATAGTAACTACGCATAGGCCTGGCTCATGATGCCACTGTTGGGGATCGTAGCAGAATTTTAAAATTTTCCTACGCTCACCAAGATCCATCTATGGAGTATACTAGCAACGAGGGAAAAGGAGTGCATCTACATACCCTTGTAGATCGCAAGCGGAAGCGTTCCAATGAACGTGGTTGATGGAGTCGTACTCGCCGTGATCCAAATCACCGATGACCGAGTGCCGAACGGACGGCACCTCCGCGTTCAACACACGTACGGTGCAGCGACGTCTCCTCCTTCTTGATCCAGCAAGGGGAAAGGAGAGGTTGATGGAGATCCAGCAGCACGACGGCGTGGTGGTGGATGTAGCGGGATCTCGGCAGGGCTTCGCCGAGCTTCTGCGAGACGGAGAGGTGTAGCAGGGGAGGAGGGAGGCGCCCAAGGCTGTAATGTTGCTGCCCTCCCTCCCCCCTTTATATAGGCCCCCTGGGAGGGGGGGCGCCGGCCAAGACCCATCTAGAGGGGGGGCGGCGGCCAAGGGGGGTAACTTACCCCCCAAGTCAAGTGGGGCGCCCCCCCACCCTAGGGTTTCCAACCCTAGGCGCAGGGGGGAGGCCCATGGGGTGCGCCCCAGCCCACTAAGGGCTGTTCCCTTCCCACTTCAGCCCATGGGGCCCTCCGGGACAGGTGGCCCCACCCGGTGGACCCCCGGGACCCTTCCGGTGGTCCCGGTACAATACCGATAACACCCGAAACTTTCCCGGTGGCCGAAACTGGACTTCCTATATATAATTCTTCACCTCCGGACCATTCCGGAACTCTTCATGACGTGCGGGATCTCATCCGGGACTCCGAACAACTTTCGGGTTTCCGCATACTCATATCTCTACAACCCTAGCGTCACCGAACCTTAAGTGTGTAGACCCTACGGGTTCGGGAGACATGCAGACATGACCGAGACGCCTCTCCGGTCAATAACCAACAGCGGGATCTGGATACCCATGTTGGCTCCCACATGTTCCACGATGATCTCATCGGATGAACCACGATGTCGAGGATTCAATCAATCCCGTATACAATTCCCTTTGTCAATCGGTATGTTACTTGCCCGAGATTCGATCGTCGATATCCCAATACCTTGTTCAATCTCGTTACCGGCAAGTCTCTTTACTCGTACCGTAATGCATGATCCCGTGACTAACTCCTTAGTCACATTGAGCTCATTATGATGATGCATTACCGAGTGGGCCCAAAGATACCTCTCCGTCACACGGAGTGACAAATCCCAGTCTCGATCCGTGCCAACCCAACAGACACTTTCGGAGATACCCGTAGTGCACCTTTATAGTCACCCAGTTACGTTGTGACGTTTGGCACACCCAAAGCACTCCTACGGTATCCGGGAGTTACACGATCTCATGGTCTAAGGAAAAGATACTTGACATTGGAAAAGCTCTAGCAAACGAACTACACGATCTTTGAGCTATGCTTAGGATTGGGTCTTGTCCATCACATCATTCTCCTAATGATGTGATCCCGTTATCAATGACATCCAATGTCCATAGTCAGGAAACCATGACTATCTGTTGATCAACGAGCTAGTCAACTAGAGGCTTACTAGGGACACGTTGTGGTCTATGTATTCACACATGTATTACGATTTCCGGATAACACAATTATAGCATGAACAATAGACAATTACCATGAACAAAAATATATAATAATAACCATTTATTATTGCCTCTAGGGCATATTTCCAACACTGGCACGCTCACGCGCACCCTCTGCCGGCGAGCTGGCGCCAGCAGAGGTGGTACGAACTCCGAAGGGAAAGGGACGGCGGGGGCCTTGCCCTTGGACTTGCTGCTGATGCCGGCGCCGGAGAAGAGCCCCATTTGGCTAGGGTTGGCTAGGGTTTGCCGGCGACGGGGAGCGAGCTTGGCTAGATGTGGACGGCGAGTTTGGATGAGGACGGCCCCGCCGCACGGTCGGCTTAAAAAAGGGCGACCGCCGTCGCTGACGCGTGGGTCCGTGGTCATAAATAAAGCTGACTGCATGGGCAGCAGGTAGTTGGGCGGCCACCAGGTGGGGACGCGGCGGACAGCGAGAAGACGCGCGTGGCGTCCGTTCGGCGTCCGCGCCGACGCATTTGGGGCGCAAATTTGGACCGCAAATGCGTCGACGCGGACGCGAAGCAGACGTGATTTGGGTTTGGGTCGGCGCGTTGGGCCATCACTCTTGCCCGCGCTGACCCAAACGAACGCGGGCGGACGAAATAGGTCGCCCCATTAAAGTTGCTCTAATTAATTCCTCCAATGTTTGCATCTCCAATCATCGTATTTGTCCTCTGTTGTCTTTTGGAGATTGAATATTGTATCTAGGGTACGTACGTAGGATCACGTTGTAGAAACTGCAACTGTAGATACTGCAGGAACAACTAGCAATATTTTATCCCAAAAAAAAAAAACTAGCAATATTCAATCAGTGTTGGCTTTTTTTTTGCGGGGGAATCAGTGTTGGCTTAATCACCTTTAATCCAAGTGCAATGCGAAATGCATGGCCCCCGGCAGCGGCAGGGTATAATACGTGTATATATGTATGTTACATATGTATGCCAGGTTGAAAGTACGTAGATACATGCCCGCAAAAAAAAACACGTAGACACTTTTTTTAGTTGAAAAAACACGTAGATACTGTACTGGTTCTCATGCATGTGCGTATGCATGACTACTGTAGGCGGCACGCTGGCTGCTGCTACCGTGCTACGTGCCCTTCCCGGCCCGGCTTATACGTGTACGGTTCACACGGGCGAATTTACACCACTTCAGGGTACCCTTGCTATACATACGTACTTCCTTGCAAACTAATACTTCCTCCTTCCAATAATATAAGAGTGTCTTTGATACTAGTGTAATCTTAAAAATATAAGAAGTTTTTACAGTTTAATTTGAACTACAAAAAGTCTTATATTTTGATACGTTTTAGATCACAGACCAGATACGACGTAGGGTGTTGTACATGGCGAAGCCGTGCGTGTGTGTCGCATGTCTTTTTTTTTTTGGCGAAGAGTGTGTGTCGCATGTCAACTAATGTCAAGCGTCAATTACATGAGAGTATTACTATAAGTTAATTACTGCGCCATTGGCTAACTTGCACCTAGCTGACTGCTTGAGCACATACGTGTAGCTCCCCGTTTGTTCAAACATGTAGTCCGCTATGCTGCCTTGCCTCCATTCGGATTTTTAAACAGGGCCCGCATGTACGTATTTCCTCCGTTAGGGTTTATAGAGCATGTAGGCATTTTAAGACCAATTTTGACTACCAGTTTGAGTAATAAAATATTAATAATATACAATAAAATTTAGATCATTGAATTCTTATTATCGGGAAGTTTCCATAGAGTATAGCACATGACTTAATTACATATTCACCCGCGAAAAAGACTTAATTACATATTGTTAGCCTTTTTTTCTAAAAAAGGCTCATTTATATTAAAAAGTATAGGACATTAAAACCAAGTCCTATTAGAGAGCTAGGAAAACTGAATCTCCAGCACGAGCCGAAGGCGTGCCGGTGCTGCCGCTCCATCACCGAAGCCTGATCATGAATCATGCGGTCTGAAAAGCGTCGTGGGAAGGTCCAGCTGGACCAACGCGCCGGGGAAGAAGCCGCCAACATGGAAGTCTTGTGTAGATCGGAAATCCTATAGCCAAACCATCTCCTAAATAGAATTTCCGCCAACGAAAACGACGATGGAGTAATTGCCATTGTGATAGAGAGGGAGCATGAACAACCAGAGAGCAATCTATCACGCCAGGGAGACACCAAGGGGAGAAAAGAAGGTCGCTGCCTCATCGCTGCCACAAAAACGGCTGGGAGAACATCACCTGGTCCCTAGGGTCGGCCTTCCGTCGTCGGACCACTGGCTGCCCACAACATCACCACTGCAAAGAGCAAGAAGAAGACCATTACCTCTACGCCAACAAGAAGACATATGAAGCACCAACCCAGATCTGAAGGCCCCAAGGAGGCGTAGACACTGCCTTCTTCGGGGAGATATCTCGAAAATATTTATTTGGTGCCGCCATCGCCTCCACCGGAGTCGAAAGCCATGGATAACCAAAAACTTAACTAAGACACTAGACTGTTAGACATGAGTGGGCACAAAGTTCCAGGGGTTAATTCCTTCCCTCCATAGCCACCGCAGAAGCAATCAGTGGAGATGAAGGAACCCAGTGATGTACATTCAGGGGGCCGGTTCTTCCAGTGGTGGCTAAGTCATGGCCCCGAGGGAAACAATTGGCAAAACATATTATTAGTCTAACCAATAGTCATATAGTAAAACCCAAAAATACATGTAGCATGGTGAGCCCGAATGGTCTGAGTACGCTAGGTGTGTAAAGTGTTCAATTAGGGCATCTCGAACGACGACCTCCAAAATAGACACACTATTTGTCTGCGGACTGATCCGAACCAGTCCCGTACATGGATGCGGGAACCAACCATCCAACTGCATCCCCTAAACGTCCGACCATGTCATGCCAATTTGAATTTCAAATGCATAGCAATAACAAGTTAAAGTGCAATTTCACAGAGCACCCAATCACGACTAAAAAGATGCTGATGTTCATAGTTTTTTACACGTCTGCTCACAAAAGTATCTCAGCCTGGCAGTTCGGAAAAAAAAATGAATTTTTTGCCCTGCCGGACTGTATATCCGAGCGTCTACGCTTACACTGTCGCAGACTCCTCACCATCCGCCTCTTTCTCCGTCGTCTCTAGCTTTCTAGCTCGGTCACCAAGCGCTTCCACATCCTAACACGGAAGGCTTGCATGATCATCCAACCCTTCCATCTTCAAGGACAACATCTACGAATCCTCCAAAGCGGCCACGATCTCAACCTTCCACTCTTCGTGTTTGATCTTCTTCTCTTCGAGCTTGAGCTTCTTATCGGTCGCCGTCATCAACATGTCGGGGACTTCTTGCAGAGCTATTGGACGGTGTAGAAGTAGGGAGACATGTATTGTTCCGACCAGGACGATTTGTGCATGGATGGCGAGGCCCCGCATCTCAGGTCCGCCGGCCCTCTGCACCCCGCTCGAGGCCACCCCAGTCGCCCTGACCGCCCTCCTTCTTTGCCCTTCTGTTGAGGCGGCAGGCTAAGCTTGATGTGTCGCCGAGTTGATATTTCGGGCGGCCGCCTTCGCTAAATCCTCCACATCCGCCGTCTCCGACAGCTTTTCATATAGGTCCATGCGGCGGTGATGGCGAAAAAGTGCGGTAATTGGGGTGGAAAGAGCGGGATGGTAGCGGAGAGGGTGCAAAAAGGAGG
>NC_057811.1:463007357-463015650 GCF_018294505.1 Triticum aestivum
CCCAAATGCGCATGCTCTGCGTAAGTTTTGTCTGGGCCAGGGTTGTCAGAGTTCTACGTGGCGGGTGTCCGGACTCCCACAAAGCCCCTCTGATTTGCTTCCATTCTGCAGGAAAACAAATACCCAGACTGATCTG
Source organism: Triticum aestivum (assembly GCF_018294505.1). Classification (NCBI taxonomy): domain Eukaryota; kingdom Viridiplantae; phylum Streptophyta; class Magnoliopsida; order Poales; family Poaceae; genus Triticum; species Triticum aestivum. The sequence continues at coordinate 463,007,494 of NC_057811.1, forward strand.
CGTACAAATGCGGGGCATTGTTGGATGTCTTGCGGCGTCCTGACAGCTTGATTCGGTCGCTTGCGAGGGGTTCGAGGGTCCGCGTTGAAGATGCCCCTAAACCTTTTGTCAAACTTACTTCTGCTCCATTGGATCTTTACCTTGCCAGAACATGACCGCATTTTTACTAAAAGCTAATTAAGACCAGTTGCATAGGTCACCGATGACCAAGCATTGCGTCATATCAACTGCCCATGCATCCATGCATGGAGCAAAAGGGGAGATAGCAGGTCACACCCTTTGCCCTCGCACGCCGGGAAAGTAAGAAATTCAAAAGAACATATATTCTCTATATCTATGCCACCATATAGTCAAAGTAGCTAGGTTGCTTGCTTCCACAAGACTCCAGGAACAAATCGAACAACTAAACCAATATTTCGTCGCGCTGCCGACTAGTTAATCGATGTGTTGACCCGTAGTTGTTAAGCACAGCTTTGCTCGAAATGCATGGCCCTGGTAGGGCAGACGTACGTACGTATGCGAGCCAATTGTGCTGTACGTACGCATGATCCGGTTACTATTTCGCTCTCTGTATCTCTCTCTGGATTAAGTGGTTTGCCCGTAAGAAGTGTCAGGAAAAAGTGGCGTGCTGCTAAATTAAGAACAGTAAAACTAAGCCTAATCCTTGCTCTCCCATGAATTAGGCGAGAAAGCAAGCAGGCAAGCAGGCAAACAGTAAACACTACCGTAGGCGGCTGATGAGAGATCGTGTCCTGATGAATTGATTGCGTGGATACGCACGTACATACGCGCGCATGCATGCCGACTGCCGAGCTACAGCCCAACACCAGGCACGTACGTCCCTGCTCTGCTGCTCGATCGACGTCTTAATTCTGCTGTTTGTTTCGTCGTGATGGCCGTTATATATGCACGATCATGGCCCAATCCCGGCTCATTAACTGCTTCCTGTGATGCGGAAGATTCGGCGAATTTTTGTAGCCGTGAGAATCGCACGGCTGTGTGGATTCGCTCGGGTCAGGGCGCTGTTTCTGCACTATGTAAGGCCGACTGCCCTCTGATTGCGTAATAAAACACCTGTTCCTCCGGGGCAAAAAACGCTCTCCTCTCGTAGGGTAAGATTTGGTGCTGTCAGCGTACGAACACGGTAATTAACGGCTAGTCAAGAAGAAGATCAGCGATGCGTATCCTGTGCTTCGAAGCTATGTGATGAACTGTGTAGTGGCTGTGCCTGTCTGTGCAGGGAAGCATCGGCACGTACGCCGCAGAGCCGCAGACTAGCCGTAGCATATGACATATCTATCCTCTAGCTTTACATTGACCGTGTTGGAAATCCTGCCAGCTGAGGCGCGGCTCTGAACCATCAGATTCCGGATCCGAAGGGCTTAATGCGCGTCAGAGCTCGTAATCTGAATCCAGTCTTGGCGAGGGAGCCCCGTGCAGGGAAGAAAATCTGGTACGACCGGGTCGTACGCATGCAAACGTGAGACCACCCCGAGCGCTTGACATCTGGCAGTACAAATCTCAAAGCACGCGGCATCACCTTATCCAAACTGGAGCCCAGATCGACGCCCAACCTCTCCAATGCCGCCAACTCCTGCCGCCGCTGTACTCTGCTCCGGCTGCTCACCACATCGCCGCCGGTGAGGTCCACTCCGGCTGCTCGCCACATTGCCGCTGGTGTGCTCCTTGACACTCGGCGTACTCCATTCCCCGCGTTCGTTGGCGACCCAGGTCGCGGCACCGTAGAAGCTGCTCGCCGGCGTGCTCCACGATGCCAGCCGCCGTTCTCCTCAGCCACCCTCGCGGCGCGACCGACGTACTAAGCAGAACAAGTTCATGTAGATTTTTTATATGTGTGATTTGAGCTGTAAAATCTGAACAAAGGCTGCTCCTTATTATTTTTCTTCTGAATTTTATTCCAATACAAGATGTGGCATATGATGTAAACAAGATCTGCAATGTATATGTTGGTGTCCATTCTTGGCATATGTGCGGTGTGACGTTTCCATATTCTGCTGTCAACTCTTCGATAAATGTACAGATGCATTTGCATTTGCCCTGAGAGCATCTCCAACAGGCGCCCCAAAAGACGCGCGCGTGCGGTAAACCCAGCTTTTAGCGCGCGCGGGATGTTTTGCCGCGCTCCAGCGGTGGCGGGAAAGTCGCGCGCGGGAACCGTTTGCGCGCGCGCGCCATTTTTGGCGCACCGCTTCCGGCGCGCCTATAAAATGCGGCGCGCGCCACGCGCCTTTTCCACACTTCTCTTCCTCTTCCTTTCTGCCACGCGCCCCTCCACCGCTCCAGCGCCCCGCCATCGACGCGCCACCATGCCGCCGCGCTGCCGAGGAGTGTCGGGCTACCGCGGCGTCCGCCTGCGCCCCAACGGCGGCTACTACGCCGAGATACGCTCTGGCGATCTCCGGCTCGGACTCGGCACCTACGGGACGGCGTGCGAGGCCGCCCGCGCGTACGACGCGGCGGCGTGGCGCCTAGGCCGGCGGCACGGCCAGATGAATTTCCAAGACGTGTACATGCTCCAGCAGGCGCTGGACGTCGCCCCAGCGCCTCGTCTGAACACGACACAAGACCGTGCGGAGCGCGCTGAGCGGCAGCGCCGCCTCCTCATCGCCCAGGAGGACGAGCGGGTCATGGCGAAGTGGCGCCGGCGCCACCCGGAGGACGTCGAGTACGAGCAAAACTACTGGGCAAGGCGCCACGAGGAGGACACACGAAGGCGCCGCGAGGATCGGTTGGACAGGCGTCGGCGGAAGGCATCACTACTAGAAAAACTTGGTTTGCCGACGGCACCCGTCGGCATAAATGCAGCTATGCCGACGGTCAAGGGCAGGCCGTAGGCGTAGAAAAGCCGTCGGCATAAATCCATATATGCCGACGGGGCCGTCGGCATATACGAGGCCGTCGGGACCGCTCGAGGTAGGCCTACGGGGCCTGTCGGCATAGGAGCAGCCGTCGGCATAGCCCTTGCCGTCAGCGCTGACCGTTTGACGACGTTGAGCCTACGCCGACGGGTGGTAACGGCGGCCGTCGGCATACCCGTGCCAGCCCTATGCCGTCGGCATAGACCTGGCCCATACCCCTCTGCCACGTCATCGATTCGTGTGCTATGCCACGTCATCGATCCGTGGGACTACACCTCCGTGTGTGCACAGATATGCCGACGGCCTAGCTGACGGCCTGAACCGAACTGAATTAATCAAGATTGGTGAACTGAACTTAACCTCACTGGAGGAGCCGTGGGTGGACATGGTTCTGGAGGAGACGATGCCATGTATGTTCCTTGGCCGTGTGCTGCGATGCCGTCGTCTGGGGCCGTAGCCATCTTGCCGCCCCGTCGCTAACAGGATGAAAACAGATCTGATGTCTGTTCGTTTCTTTTGAAAGATGAATCATCAGAAGCTGAGAGGACGGCGTAAAGGAAACGGACCAGCTAATTGAGCGCGCGTTGGGCTTTTTAATTGAGCGTGCGTTGGGCTTTGTTTTTATCTGCAACTCACGTTGGGCTGGATGTTGGGATTGCCAGATGTCAAGCGCTCGGGGTGGTCTCACGTTCGTGTGCGTACGACCCGGTCGTACAAGATTTTCTTCCCCGTGCAGCGCAGAGGCGGAATATGCTCCGCGAAGGCAAAACGGCACAGTCGAGGAAGAAGATGCCCTTTTGTCTTTCCAGAATTCTATAGTCCTTTCCTCTGCATGCAATTCGAAAGGAAAACGACTAGTAGTACCGGAAGCTCCTGGCCTCGATCCATTGACGTGGATGATGGTGGAGGCAGCTTGGGCAATGGCGACCGACATCACTGGAGTAAATAAAATTAACAATGCATCGAGCATTAAAGTCTCGTCCGTGCCTAAAGATCACCTAAAGTAATTTCGCAAATTTACGCACTAGTCCCCCGCCCCGCGCCCACCCACCCCCTAAAAAAAGAAATTGAGGTGTGTGTGTGTGTGTTTAGGTTAGCTTGGAACATGTCGTAAGTTTGTGTATACTTCTTAGGGTTAGCATTTTCGCGCGACTACGGTGTCTAAACCGCGCTTTAATAGGAGGAAAATTGCTATACCTATGCACAACTTTTACAAAAAGTTAGGTGTGGCTAGATCTCACTCGACTGCGACTTAAGTCTCAATCGAGTGGCATGACATGTAGAAATCAAAAAGGAAAATTTTGCACGCTTCTTTACGTAAGATCTTACGAATATTACATCGACTGAGACTTAATGTAGTCTCGGTTGACTGAGATTTAGCAACACTGCAAAAAGTTACGTACCGTGAGGGAAGCACTAACCGCCCGGAGGAAATGTGGAAATACCGACAGCTTATGAACTTCTTTTTAGGATCAACAGCTTATTGAACTAGCGCGTAGAATTTCTGTAGAACTAGTCCGTACGAATAGCATTGCTCATTGAATTTTTTTTTAGAGAAAAAGGGCCTTAGCCCCGGCTCCATTGCATTACCAATGAAACCCAGCAGTATTCAAAACATGTATCCAAACGAGCATTACAAAGCTTAAAAGCTTAAGGAAGCTAAAGAGCAGCAGGTCCACCAGGGGAAAAACACTCCCCAACGAAAAAAAGGAAAGCTAAAGATAAAAAGAGAGACAAAACTAGGGTAATGCAGGACAAGATCTTCAGGTCCCTTTCATTATCCTCAGCACGCTTCACTCCTTTTTAGCGGAGAGCACCTTTGTCGCAGGAGATGTAAGTCACAGCATGATCGGCTCGTTCCCGGAGTTTTCTCCCCCGGGTCTTTCCCCCCGTCAACCTGGATCCGGCCATAGGAGGAGCGGTGGATTTCTTGCCATATGCTCCAGCCTTCGCACGATCTTTTTTAGTTTTGACTTGGCAGCATCTGGCCAGACCACCTCCCATAAGGACAAGTTTTTCGCAGTTTTCCACACGAGCACCTACATACCCATCCAAGGCACTCGATTAAAACATATGTCATTCATGCTCCTCCAGAGAGCCCACAGGGCCGGAGCTTGCACAAATGCAGCTGCCGTGTCAGGTTTGCTGGCCCAGCCTATCAGCATTTTGTGCATATCTTCACAAATATTGATATTGGCCGCATCCCTGACAACTCTCCACAGTTCCGCAGCAACCACACAAGAAAAGAATAAATGACAAGAGGTCTCATGTTCAGAACAAAAAAGGCAAGTTCTATATGGAACATGTTGCCTCTTGCACAGGTTGTCTCTGGTCAAGAGTTTATTATTCACAATCAGCCAGAGAAAAATTTGAATACGAGGTGGGATTTTTATTTTCCACACCACAGGTTTAACCCCAGGTAGGATCCCTCTAAAATTAACAATATTGTAAAAGGATTTCACTGTATATAGCCCTTTTGTCTCGTATTTCCAAACAAGAGTATCAGGTCTGTCTATCAGGACTATATTTTTAATCTCGTCAAAAAGGCTATTCCAGTCTATCATCATGTCAGGGGAAAAACATCTTCTGAAATTGATCTTGAGGTTGGTTCCATCCCAAACCTCCTCAATGGTAGCCTGTTGGTCCACCGCAATGGAGTACAGTCTCCAGTATTTAGTAGCAAGATTAGTCTCTCCACACCAACAATCTTCCCAAAACCTAACATTTTTACCATTGCCCACCTTCCAGCCATACCCAAATTTAGAGGCCTTAATGGCCCAAAGTATTCCTTTCCAGAAAGGTGAGGCTCCCATACTGGAGCAGGCAAAAATATTAGGACTCTGAATATTTATGATCTACTATTTTCTTCCAAATCTTACCCTCATCCAATATATATCTCTTGCCCCAGGAGGCAAGTAGGCACATATTAAAATCTGTCAGATTAGTTATCCCCAGGCCACCATATTTCTTCTTGGTAGCTAGGGACCCCCAATTAGCAAGGTGGTATTTAAAATGGCCCTCATAATCATCCCAGAAGCAATGAGCTAGTTGGGAATTAATCAAGGCTATAGCCCACTTAGGGAATTTAATAATTCCCATCAGATAAGAAGGAATACTAGCTAGGCAAGATTGCACTAGAATTAATCTCTTGCCAAAAGATAATAGTCTACCTCTCCATCCTGCCCCTCTTTTAATAATCTTGTCAACCACAGGTTGTAGGTCCTCTTTCCTAAGTTTATTATAGTGAAGGGGAGCTCCCATGTATTTAATGGGGAAACTCCCCAGCTTACATCCCATGATTTGGGCAAAAATATTAGCCCTGTCAGGATCAATATTGATAGGCACCAAATCACATTTATGGAAGTTGATCCTCAACCCAGAGATCTGTTCAAAACAAGATAGCAACCACTTCAAGTTCTTAGCTTGAACTAAGCTATTGCCTACAAAGAGAAGAGTATCATCCGCATATTGCAGACTGATGACTCCAGTAGGATTTGAGGGAGGAAAAACTCCCTCAATGAAATTATTCGAAGATGCCTTGTCTAGTATTCTAGTGAAGACATCAGCAACAATGTTGAACAGCAGGGGTGAGGCTGGGTCTCCCTGTCTCACACCCTTACCAGTCAGGAAAAAATCACTGTTCATGTCATTTAGCCTGACACCAACAGATCCATTGTACAACAAGGATTTAATTTTATTGATCCAGCCAGGGCTGAAGCCCCTTGTGGTCAGCACATCTATTAGAAACTCTCTATTAACCATGTCATAGGCTTTCTCATCATCCAGTTTAAACACAAAACCAGACATTTTCCTGACATGAACAACATGAATTATTTCATGCGCTGCCACTATGCTTTCCACAATATACCTGCTTTTTATGAAATCAGTTTGATTAGGTGAGATTAACTCATGGCAGGCCAAACTTATTTGTGACACATTTGGAAAAGATTTTAAAGCTGCAATTAGTCATTGCCAAGGGTCTAAATTTTTCAAGTCTGACAGCATCTACTTCCTTAGGGACTAGTGTAAGAAGGGAGAAGTTGAGTCTGAACAAATCAAGCTCATCTCTTTCCCAATCTCTAAACAGAGCAAACAAATCATTTTTAATAACATCCCAAAATTGCTGGTAAAATAAAAAAGGGAACCCATCAGGTCCAGGAGCCCCCTCAGCATAAGAGCCAAAGACTGCTTCCCTAATTTCTTGTTCAGTAAAGGGGGTGTTCAGAATATCATTCTGAGCACTAGTAACCATACTACCATCACCCCAAAAGTCATCTTCTAGGGTGATGTTAATTTTATCTTGGTATCCAAAAAGCTTCTTATAGAATTTAACAGCAACATCTAAAATACCTTTAGGATCATTTACAGATCCATTTTCACCTTCTAGCATTTGCACTTGTTTCTTTCTTCTTTTCTGGTTAGCAATGGCCTTGAAATAACCAATATTATGCTCTCCCTCCAGAATATCCCTCTCCCTGGACCTCTGCCTGGACTTGATCTCCTCTCTATTCCAGATATCATTTAGCTCATCTGAAATAGATTTAATTTTGTTCCTGGAGTGAGGAGAAAGAGGTTGTGTTTCTGCAATAATATCCAGATAGTTATATTCAGCAATAAGAGCTTGTTTCTGTCTATTTTGAGCAGCCTCATAATTGATGCACCACCCTTTAATAGTGTTGGGAAACATAGTAATTTCAAAAAAATTCCTACGCACACGCAAAATCATGGTGATGCATAGCAACGAGAGGGGAGAGTGTTGTCCACGTACCCTCGTAGACCGAAAGCGGAAGCGTTAGCACAACGTGGTTGATGTAGTCGTACGTCTTCACGATCCGACCGATCAGTACCGAACGCACGGCACCTCCGAGTTCAGCACACGTTCAGCCCGATGACGTCCCTCGAACTCCTATCTAGCCGAGTGTTGAGGGAGAGTTTTGTCAGCACGACGGCGTGGTGACGATGATGATGTTCTACCGACGTAGGGCTTCGCCTAAGCACCGCTACAGTATTATCAAGGTGGACTATGGTGGAGGGGGGCACCGCACACGGCTAAAAGATCAAACGATCAATTGTTGTGTCTAGGGTGCCCCCTGCCCCCGTATATAAAGGAGCAAGGGGGGAGGTGCGGCCAGCCAGGAGGAGGCGCGCCAGGAGGAGTCCTACTCCCACCGGGAGTAGGACTCCCTCCCTTCCTTGTTGGACTAGGAGAGGAGAGGGAAGGAGAGAGGGGGAGAGGAAAGGGGGGGCGCCGCCCCCCCTCCTTGTCCAATTCGGACTT
>NC_057811.1:463016137-463190336 GCF_018294505.1 Triticum aestivum
GACTCCTCGTCATGTCCGTGATCACATCCGGGACTCCGAACAACCTTCGGTACATCAAAACATATAAATTCATAATATAACTGTCATCGAAACGTTAAGCGTGCGGACCCTACGGGTTCGAGAACTATGTAGACATGACCGAGACACGTCTCCGGTCAATAACCAATAGCGGAACCTGGATGCTCATATTGAATCCAACATATTCTACGAAGATCTTTATCGGTCAGACCGCATAACAACATACGTTGTTCCCTTTGTCATCGGTATGTTGCTTGCCCGAGATTCGATTGTCGGTATCTCAATACCTAGTTCAATCTCGTTACCGGCAAGTCTCTTTACTCGTTCCGTAATACATCATCCCACAACTAACTCATTAGTTGCAATGCTTGCAAGGCTTAAGTGATGTGCATTACCGAGAGGGCCCAGAGATACCTCTCCGACAATCGGAGTGACAAATCCTAATCTCGAAATAATCCAACCCAACAAGTACCTTTGGAGACACCTGTAGAGCACCTTTATAATCACCCAGTTACGTTGTGACGTTTGGTAGCACACAAAGTGTTCCTCCGGTAAACGGGAGTTGCATAATCTCATAGTCATAGGAACATGTATAAGTCATGAAGAAAGCAATAGCAACATACTAAACGATCGAGTGATAAGCTAACGGAATGGGTCAAGTCAATCACATCATTCTCCTAATGATGTGATCCCGTTAATCAAATGACAACTCATGTCTATGGCTAGGAAACATAACCATCTTTGATCAACGAGCTAGTCAAGTAGAGGCATACTAGTGACACTCTGTTTGTCTATGTATTCACACAAGTATTATGTTTCCGGTTAATACAATTCTAGCATGAATAATAAACATTTACCATGATATAAGGAAATAAATAATAACTTTATTATTGCCTCTAGGGCATATTTCCTTCAAATAGCATTTCTAGTAAGCCTAATTTTGAACTGCCAAATATCAATGGCTTTAACTAGATGACACTCAGTATTCCAAGCTTTAGTCACCACATCCCTGAAACCCTCTATCTCAAGACACCGTTTCTCAAACCTAAACATTTTGTGTTTAGGTATCTTGATGGCACAAGTATCCACTACCAGGGGGGTGTGATCATTAGCTACTCTAGGTAAAGCTTTCACCTGTATATTAGGGTGCAGGCCCTCCCATTCAACAGTAATGAAAATCCTGTCTAAAGTGGCCATGATCAAAGAGTCCTGATTGTTACCCCAGGTAAATTTCCTTCCTGAGTTCTTGAGCTCAATAAGACCAAATTTATTAATCCAGTCATTAAAGAGATCTGCCCAATGCTGGTTTATCTCACCAGTATTTTTGTCACAGGCTTCTCTAACAAGATTAAAATCCCTACTTATCATAGTAGGGCCATCCCACATATCAAAAACCATATGCAGTTCTTGAATAAAATCTAATTTAAAAGCATCATATGCAGACCCATATACAGAGATCAGCCTCCACATGCTGTTATCATTTTTAGTTCTCAGCATAAGCACCACACTGAAGGTGTGAATATCACAACTAATAATGTCAATCACATCCTCTTTCACACCCACCAACACCCCTCCAGCTGTATTCGTTGCTGGAAGCCAGTTCCACACAAACTCAAGGCCAGTATCTATGGCCTCTAGTTGGGAGCTGGTAAAATTTTCTTTTTTTGATTCAGAAAGGCAAATAAAATCAGGGTGATGTGCTCTAATGAGCTCCTGCACCCTAGAGCTTTTAGAGGATCCATTTAGTCCTCTTACATTCCAAAAGATACCTATCATGCTTAAATTTTTAATCTCCTCCTACTTTTACTCTTCCTATGGGAAGTCACCTCAACCCAAGGCACATCAGAGGTGTCCTGCACATTATTATGTGCATTTTTACTCATTAATGTCTTTGCCAATGGGATCAGGCTCAGCATAATTGAACTCCTCCCCTGTTATATCAATGTCAGGGGGAGAAAAATTTCTGGGTTATTATTCTGAAGCTTAGCTAACCTGTCAAGCTCAATGTGTTTAATTATCTCAACATTTTGAGTAGCTGTCAGGTAGTCATCTCCCACATTAATACCAGAAGATTTAGCAATATTAACTAGAAGCTCATTATCTAAGCAGGTAAAATAATTAAGATTCCTTTTATTACCTTTTGGTATCTCCAAGTTTTTCTTCTGCTTTAATTCTTGGGATTTGGTCAGAGCAGGCTTTCCATCTCTTTTGATCCTGTCACTCATTCTAGTGGCTTCTATAGGCGCCCATTTCATAGCAGGTTTGTTCTTCATCAGACCACCAGCCCTGTCTTGATTTTGGTTAAACACAGCTTCAAAGCTGGGTAGCAAACATTCTCCCCCATCCTCTCTAGCTCTCTTCTGGACCACTTCTAAATAGCTTTTAGTCATTGGTGCTCTTTGATTTTTGGATCCTGTAGCCATCTCCATAGCAGCCCCAGGAGTTTTGTAGCTATTCGATTTGGATCCTCTAGGAGCAGCAGAGGGTCTTGGGGTATTATTTTTCCCAGACTTTTCTATCTCAGTTTCCATTTCCTCTCCCAGTAGATCATCATCACTGTTGACATTGGAGTCCTCAATCTTGTTCTCAGCAGGGTCAGATGGATTGTCAGAGTTAGAGCTCTCATCAGTATCTTTCTCCACTGCAAACCTCAGCAAAAATAGCTCATGCTGAATTTCCACCACTCTGTCAGTGGGAATTTTGCTGGGGTCTCTGACTGCAACCTGAATCCTTACTTCTTCATAAAAGCTTCTGAATATCATGTGCCAGTCAACATTCACCAGGACCCCTAAAATGGTAGCCACTTGAGCTATCACACTCCAGCTTATCCACTTTGGGGGCAGTCCTTCCATTACTACCCAAGTTTCTATCAAAGAGTCAAATACAGGCATTTCTCCTCCCCATTTCATGAAGGATATAGTTGATTTCTTCCTCTTCAAGTTCATAGATGGGTATTCAGCAAGCTCAGCAATTCTTTTGTTTGGAGGGAATCTCACCAGGAACTTGTTTTTGTCATATGGTCTTATCTGCCATGGCCAGTTGGTTTTCAACATCTCTGCAAAACACTGTCCAAGTTCATCACCTGTGATGTTCCCTTCCTCCACAACCACTAAGCCTACATTACCAATATTAAGCCAATTGTTATCACTAGCATCTCCAGCCTCAACATGGAAGAACCCCAGTCCTGTGTTAGCACTTCCCCAATAATGTGCAGCAGGGTATGGTTTATACCAGGTGGAGGACACATCCATATGATGGCCAGCAGTTTTGCAAATGAAACAGATCTTGGGCAGAGAGCACATTCCCACAAAATGTCCAGGCAGTCCACAGTTATAACATATTGCTCCAATAAACTTTGGATCAACATTATAAGCTGCACTCCCCCTCACTGTTACTCTGAGCCTGATCATTGTTGTTGAACCCAACTCCTCTTTTGGGATTTTTCTTTTTCTTGTTTTTGCTGGATCCAGAGGGTAAGGCTGGGCCATTGCCACCAAACGAGCTCCCAGAGTTGAAAGGTAACTGCTGTTGATATGTCATCATACCTGGCTGCAAAGGAAACTGATATGGGATTTGTTGTTGTTGCATAGGCCATTGATTCATCCCCTGGAATTGCGGATATCCTCCTGGGGGGAAACCTGCATACATCAGGCCCTGCGGAAACATCTGATTCGGTTGAGGCAGAGGTACGATTGGTGGCCTGGAGTAAATAGAGATGGGAGGCATCTGGGGCGCAGGGGGGCGAGCAGTCTGGTGTTGCGCCTCCCCTCCTCCTACTGATTTGGGGTTAGCAGAACCACCCCGGCCTGTCTCGTTCCTCCCCCTTCCTGCTGCATATCGCCCTCCTCCTCGAGAACCATCTCTTCCAGCTCCGACCATCCCTTTTACCACAACAGCGAAAGGAATTTTCCCGTGCTTCCTAGCCCACCAATCTCTAGAGAAACTGAACTGCTTCGGGTGGGGCAGATGATCAGCTGCTCCAACTGGATGGCAATCTTTGGCTGAGAATTCACCACTCTGGAACAGATCTTTCCTAACCCACACTAGTGAGCCAGGAGGAGCCGCTCGGCGGCGGCGGAGAAGATGAACCCTAGCTTGGGGAGCAGTTGGGGCCTCGCTCTCTCTTATAGAATCTGTCGGAGGCGCCTTCTGCTTGGGCGTTTCCCCTTTTCGAGCACCAGCCATCCAGGATTCACCAAGTGTCTCCATCCCGGGCCTCATCTCCACCCTGCCACTGACAAGCAGGGCCCTCCGAGCAGCGACACATCTTCCTCCCTGCTTTATCCTCACCGGAGAGGAAGTAACCAGCGTCGGCGGCGACGGCGCTCTTTGATTCGCACGCTTGGCCAACTGGATCGGGGAGCTTGGAGGTGTGGATTTGTACTTCCCCTCCCGAACACTCTCCCCCTCCTGGGCCTCCGCGCTCAATCCTGACTTCACGCCGTCGACGAGGAGGCGCTCCACAAAGCTGCGTCTGCTGGTATCACTCGCAGCATGCACTCCCACCGCCGCGCCCTCCATGGATCCGCCGACTTCGCCTCTGCTCGTGCCCACACCACAAACATAGCCGGCGGGGACTGGGGGAAATTGGGCATCCTCGCCCTCTCCTCCATTGTAGCCTCGTCGTGGATCACTTTCGCCAGGATCCGCTGCTCCAGATCTGCCCTCCCCCTGCATATCTCCGCATGTTGTATCACCATAGATCTCGTGCGCGGATCTGTCGCCGCCGCCGCCGCTCGATCCGCCGCCTTCCACTCCTAGACGCGGTGGCGTCGCGAATCCTTATCGCCCGCTCCCTCCACCCCCGCGCACCAGTCACCATGAGCACTCCCTGCGGAACTGGTGAGATCAATCTCAACATCTCCGGGAAGGCATCGTGCGTAGGGCGAGGCAACTGGGCAGGGGAAGGGGGAATGGTCGCGCTCGGCGCCCGCGGACCTCGTCGCCGAGGAGGCATGTCGATTGATTGGCGCGGCAAGGTCGGCGGTGGATCTGGCGGTTGGAAGCGAGGGGCGTGAGGTCGCCGTGGTTGTGAGCGGGGAGCGGGGAGGGGCATCTCATTGAAATTTGAATAGTCGCGTGGCCAACCATTGATCGCATCGCTGTTTCGCCGGGGCACGCGCATGCATGCATGGCTGTTTCCGGCGCGAAGGCTTCCTCCATGCTTGCGCGCACCGGCGCACCGGTGGCCCAGGCGGTGCGGTCGACGCCGTGGGCACCGCACCAGGTTGGCGCCGGGGTTGGTTTGCCCGGGTTGGCAGGGGCCGCACCGTACGACACACTGTGCAGACGCGCGAGGGTTCCCGGCCCGTGTAACGTGTTCCTTGTGCTGCTGCATGGCACGGACGGCCGCGCGGGAAAGGAATGGCTTCCCATCCCGTCCCGTCCCGACGACCGGTAGCTGTGGGGGTGGGGCCACCGCCGGCGCGCCCGCTCTTTTGACTCTTCGCGAGCCGGTTACACAGGCGCGGCCATGACACCATCCGTTGACACGCAGCAATGGTCCGGCCGGTCACCGACGTCGGCCGGTCCGGTGGGCTTCATCACGTACGAGCGCGCTTTTACTTACCGGATGGCAAAAGTCAACCAACATCCGTACTGCCATGAGTTCCGAAACGTACGCGAAATGCATATGATCCGTCCAGTGATGGCTGCCTCCATCCACCCATCCATCCATCTCGCACACAGGCAGCACCATGCACCACCATCCTTGCACGTACAATTTAATTCCTCGACGTGACGGATCAGGAAACTACGAACGAACGACGGCGACGGAGGGAGCTGCTCGATCGGCTCATAGTACACGTCCACCGCTCGTAAAGTCGTATCTCGTATGCATGCCTCCTCCCGTACGTAGTATCTTATGTATATATGTACGCGGATCCGGAATGAAGACTCGCATCTGGTCGAATTCACTCCGACACAGCGACGGTCGGCTGTATGTGTACAACAAATACACGGCACACACGTACAGGCTCGAGGACGATGCGCCAGCTGGCTGGGCTTTGATCGCCATCGCCATCGCCGTTGATTGATCTGTCGCTAGCTGCTTCGCCTTTCGCCGGGCCCGGGTTGGGTGCAGTGACGACCGGGGATTGACGGCGCGGCGGGGCCGGACCTGGCCGGTTACTGTTTGAGCAACAGGGGAAACGTGTTTCCCGCGCGAGGCGCTCCTCCGTTGCGCGCGCAGGCGCCGGTGGTCTCAACGTGGGCACCGCAACGGCCGGCTGCGGGGCAGAGGGTTTGGCTTGGCTGCTTTGGTGGTGGCCACGGGCCACGGGGGTAGGGGGTCCCGCCGTCCCGGGGAGAGAATGGCTCCCTATACGTGGGCGCACGCCGGAGATGACGCGCGCATTCGACCCTTTGCGAGCACGTCGCGCCGGCGCCAACGCACGCTGGGTTGCTAGCTCTAGCATGTGACTGGCGTGCACTGCAGCTGTGTAGAGCTGCACACACTGGCATGGCATGGCATGACGGCATCCGTTGACACGCCGACGATCTCATCCGATTTCATAGACCTCCGACGACGGCGCAGTGGTTGGTTTTCACTGCATGAACGTACGTGACAAATTAACCCGGTGAATCCTCGATCAACCGAGCATCAGAGCATGCATGCATGCACGTACATCCATTTACGCGTGGGGTCTAGCAAGCTGCATGGTTTTCATTACATGGTAACGGGTAACCGTGTGAAAACACTCCATTGTCTCCATGGATCGATGGACGACGATGCGTGCCCACTGGATCGATCGATCTACCTAGCATCATTAGCTTGCACCGGTACGTACGTTCGTGTCCCACCTAATTACTGCGACGTACGTACGTACGCACACACGTGCTTGGGACCGATCGCAAGTTAAATTTGACTCGATCGGTTGATGGCGACGTGCATTTGCTCGTCCGTCTCTTGCGCCGTCGTACGTGCTTGTTGCGTCGCGTTATGAGGAGTGGATCCATGTTTAAGACTGGTAATACCGGTTTTACTCCATGTCCCTTGTAGGTAGTACGTAGTAGCCACAATAATCCTAGACGCACGGAGCAATACGGGCATCTCACGGGCATCTCAGCGCTAATCAATCTCTGCCCCCCTGATTTTCATGAAGGTGGGCCCCGCCTCACTCCTAATCTCCAATAAAAAACTGCCAATCAAGCACAGTCCGTTGATTCCGTAACCATCAGCCCGTGCGTGTAGCATCGCCGTAGTAGCCACAGTACCCGCTTGTTTTCGATGTCGACGTATGGTACGGGACGGACCTAAGAAATCTCAGATGCAAAATGGCCAATGGCCGGCGTGTGCATGACTGAAAAGTGTAGGGATCTGCAAATTAATGCCTTGTTTCTCGCGCGTACGTACTCGATCATAAATTATAGAGACATAATCGGGTGTCTTGATCACGTGACTTGATGTTAAAACTTGTTACTGGCTAGTAATATAGATCATTTTCCACAAGTCTGGAGTGGTTAAAAATTGTGGCTTGTAGAGAGCATCTACAGCCGCGATGGCAAATCCAGGCCCTCAAACCCCCGTGGACGCGTCCAGTCTCGTTTGCGGACACTGACCGGGCACTCCTCAAATCATGTTGTCCACATCCGTGTATCTCATATCCGGTACCCTATATCCATATTAAGTATACAACGTGAAACTAAACAACGTAGATCATCGAACATATATAGAATCGGACATAGAAATGCACATTCCGATCACCAACGGATCTTCAAAAGATCATCAAAGTTCACATAATTCACATAAACGACGGACAAGTTTAAACTAGATTGCTAAAAACTTGAAATTCAAGACGGAGACATCGGAGCTTCACCACTTCCTCGGCGGGCCTTTGCCCTTCCGGTCGCCGGCGCAGTTGTAGGCGTCCGCGGCTGGTGGAGGGTCTTGGTCGTCCGAGGAGGAGGTGCAGCTGTCGCGGTAGCCGTTGTCGGAGTCGGAGTCGGAGAGGACGATGAGCCCCTTCATCCGACGAACCGCCCTGTCCTGCTTTAGCTTCAACTTGGCGACCCGGGCCTTCTCCGTTGCTGCCTCCTTCGCCTCGCGCTCCGCTTGCTCAATAGCAAGCCGGAGCGCCGTGTCGTTCTTTCTCGGAGGCGGCGAGCGTCCATCTTCGTCGTCATGAGGGACCGGCGGTAGACCCATGCGAGGAGCAGCGCGTCCTCGTTGGGGTGCACCTGCATCCGGCGGTGGCAGCGTGTGGATTGCTCCGTCGCGTCCCTCTCCCATGCACGCTGCCTCTCGCGGCGCGCGGCGCGCTCCTCCGGTTCCGAAGTCCGTATGCGGGCCGACGGCGCGGGCACTAGCACCCACCGCTGCCCGCTTGGAGGAGCGGCCGGCGGGGGAAGGTGACAGCGCAGGGGTGGTGCGGACTGCGCTGTCCTGGCGTCGCTGCGCGCAGGCTGGGAGGTCTAGCTCATCTCCTCCTCGTAGTCGAACTCGAAGCTGGAGTCGCTGCCGGAGCTGGACATCGGAGTGGATGGGATCGGAATCAGAAAGGGAGAGGAGATGACGGAGCAAGAGCGAGTGGTTAGGGTTGGGAGTGAGGCGTCCAGATTGGGGTTTTTGTGGGACAGCTGTGGGGTCGGTGGTGGGCCGGGCCTGTGAGGCGGATGCGCCCGGGCCGCCCCTTATCCGCCCTATATTTGGGGTGCCGGTCAGTCCTGGCGTTTGTTCGTGGTTTGAGAGGTCCGGTTGGGTCGTTTTCTCTTTTGACCGGTCAGTGACCGAACGGTCTGCCCAGACATTTGAGACGGATATGATAGGTCCGGCTGTAAATACTCTAAGATCATTTTTCTCCCAGTATAGACCGGTTAAATTAAGTTATTTACCCTTCTAGCTATTATGGTGTACCGTAGCAGTTCATGTACAGTAGTGAAATTAAGGGAACGAGTTAGAGTACGATTACTCGTACAGGTTACTTACCCCACAAATAATTAAATGGTTAAGTACATCAAGACATCAATCTCATCAGCTCCCATGTACGTATAGTGTTCCGAACGCGCGTACTACTAAAGTAGTGTTTGATTAAGTACTCTTGTCGCACTTACTTCTGCTCCATGCTGCATGTGATGTGACCGTACCAAAGAAACACGGCCACCTTTTGCTCAAATATATAATTAAAGTTGATTTCAATAGTTAATTGCATGCGTAGGTCACTGCCGAGCAAACATTGCGTCTCGTCCACTGCTCATGGATCCATGGGGCACATGGGAACATGACACGTCGTACCCTTACGTACTCTCGCAAGCAGCAAAATAAAACAGATCAAAGAGCGTATATGCGCCATATGATTCATGAGGTCATTCTAATTGCTAGTAATAATCAATTCCTCCGTCGATCTCTTCGGCCGCTATTTTCAACGGTCTCCAATCATCGTATTTGTCCTCTCTTGTCTTTTGGAGATTAAATATTGTATCTTGGGTGCGTACGTAGGAGCACGTTGCTTCCACGAGACTGCAGGAACAATTAGCAATATTGTATTGTGATGCAGATTATTTAATGAGTGTTGGCTTAATCACCTTTACTTGAGTGCACTGCGAAATGCATGGCCCTGGCAGCGGCAGGTTAGGGTATCGTACGTGTATGCATATAATATACGTACGTATGCGAGGCCGAAAGTACGTACGTAGATACTGTGCTGGTTCTCATGCATGTGCGTAAGCATAACTGCATGCACAGGTCAATGATGACCAAGCATCGCGTCATACCCACTGCTCATCCATGCTTGGAGTTGCAGCACGTAGAAAGTGAAAAATTGAAAAGAGAACGTTATCTTTGGCAACTTGTTATATTCAAAGTAGCTAGGTTGCTTGCTTCCGCGAGACTCCAGGAACAAACCGAACAGCTAAGCTAATATATTTCGTCGCGCTGCCGATTGACTAACTCCAAGGTTCATGAGCGCACTTTTGCTCGGGTGAGTACGGGATCGCGAAATGCATGGCCATTGTAGGGCCGGCATACTTGTACCGTTGTACGTATATACGTATGCGAGGCCGAAAGTATATACCGTATGCTTACGCACATGATCTCTCTCTCTCTCTCTCTCTGGAGTAACTGGCCTGCTGGTAAGTTTAACGAAAAAGCAAAGCCGCCACAGGTTAGACCAGTAAACAATACTTATAGGCGGCTGACGAGATGAGATGAGATGAGACAGATCACGTCCTGTGGAATTAACTGCGTGGACACGCACGTACGTACGCACGCATGCCCAGGATTGGTTGTGTATTTGCAAGACAGATTTGGCATTGGATGGGCCAGATCACTGACAGAGCGGAGTGCCAAGTGTCTCCTTACTATGTGGATGATTTGAAAGCATAGGAATGATGTCGTGTTTAACGGCGTGTCCCCCTCGGTGGCTCTGACGATGAATCGGATCAAGGAAGAGGGACGGTTGTGGGCCATGGCCGGCATGTTGAAGCGTAACGCTAGGGGTTTTGAGGTAGAGAGAGTAGGGTGGGAAGATATAACGTAGTACGCTAATCTCTGTGGGTAGTGCCAGCCTTAGCCGGCATGTAAATAAGCTTGTAAAACTTTGGGAAGTCTTCCCCCGCTTCTTTAATAGATGATATACACTCTCGTGCATATTCGAGAAAAAAAAACGTACGTACGCACGCATGCATGCCAAGCTACAGCCTTTACACCAGTCACCGGGCACGGCCCTGCCTGCTCTACTTGATTACTTGCTTCATTGAGATAAGTTGCAGATTTTGATCGATACAACCGCGCGTGATCCATATACATAGACTATAGTGCAACACAGCCTAGGCCGATCTTACACGCATGGTCAAATCCGGCACATTTACCGTTTTTCCTGTCCTGTGGGGGTTGAGGATCTCCTCCCAAAGATTTGCCACTGGCCCGTACGAACACGGTAATTAACGAGGAGTCAAGGAGAAGATCAGCCATGCGTATCCTCCTGTGCTTCGAAGCTATAAGAACTGTGTAGAGGCTGTGCCGTCTCTGTCTGTGCAGGGAAGCTAGTGATTTCGACCATACCCAATCTCTCGCTGTTGACCGTACCGGAGCTGCGTCGGTCTTGGGTGGAGGGAAAATATCCGGTGCTCTGGAAGCACCTAAGCTTGGGTGCTCCCGTGCGAGCTCGGCCGTTGGATCTCAGATCCAAGAGCTCGGCCGTATCATGGGAGCACCTATGTAAAGGTGTATCATTTCACAGGAGCTCTTGGATCTGAGATCCAACGGCCGAGCTCGCACGGGAGCACCCAAGCTTAGATGCTCCCGGAGCACCAGATATTTTCCTGGAATTAGTTAGTGGTTGCAGTCTGGCGCTGGCCGGAGCGCAGAGGAGGCCAATGCAAACGGCACAATCGAAGAAGAAGATCCCATTTTGTTTCTCCAGAATTCAAGCCCTCTCCTCTGCATGCATTTCGAAGGGAAAGGATTAGTACCAGAAGCTAGTTATTACTGGCGGTAAGCAAACGCTCCAGGCCATGATCGATTGCCGTACGTGGATGGTGATGGAGGCAGCTTCGCCAAATGGCCATGATCGGAGTGTTTCTCGATGGTTACTTCCTTTTATTTAAAATTAACAGTGCATCGAGCATTATCTTTGAAAGACTGAGACGGCATATCATCTTGAAATATACGAAGTCATCGTAGGCAGCTCGTCATCGACGGAAATGTCTCCTCCCACTAAATGAGCATCGCCGGAAATCCTGAAAAAAAATTCAAGAATAAATGTGAGGACATGAATTCTGATGGGCTGAGGATAGCACAGTCCTTCTAACCATCAAACCACGAGTCAATTGCATAAAACTACCACATTTGCGGCTAGGTTTGCAGAAAACCACCAAGTCATTAATCTGTTGCAAAAATCACCACGATCCATGTAATCTCGTTGCAAAAAACACTGATCGGGTGATTTCGCTTGTTTGATCTCTTTCTGACAACTGGGGCCCAATTGTAAGGTGCTGACATGGCAAAAAAATTAACATACACACCCCTGGATCTAAAATAAAAAGCAATCAACCCCCAGCAGCACTACTGCCGAAACAGCTCGAGCTCGGCCGGCACGGCGGCGCCCTGGCCCTGCCGTCCGCCGGGATGTAGTGGCAGGGAGAGTGAGCCCCGGCAGGGCGGACGCGCAGACAAGGAGAAGATGGGCAGGAGCGAGTGGGTGAGCGCGGCGTGCGCGCCCCCGAGCTCTTCGCGGTGGCGGATGACCGTGGTGCACCATGCTGCCATTACTCGGCCACGGGCTAGCTCCACCGCGTTCACCGCTAGCTCCGGTCGCTGCTGCGTTCAATTAGGCGGCTACCTCGTCGGCCCAACGCCTGTGCAAGCTCGTGGATTGTGCGGAGGCTGGGAGCAGGGCGCCGGCGTTTATGGTGGGGCGCAGGTCGGCAGGGAGGAGGGAGCAGGAGGGGAGAAGGGCCAGCCGGGCGGCAGAGGGAAGCTCGCCGGAGTAGCGACGCCGTTTTGCCCCATCCACCCAGGCCCATCCCCATCTCCCGCTCGAGCACGAGCTTGTAATTTAGCCGGTGGCCAAAATTGATCCAACAGCTTGCGTGTAGGTGTGTGTGCGTGCACATGTGGTCAAGAAAAATCAATCAACCTGCTGGCCGGCTAGCGTCTGAGAGCGGTGGGGGCTGTGGGCCGCCGCGGAATCTAGCGCCGTCGACATGGCCGTGGTTGGGCTGGCAGCGGTTGGGCAGGTAGGGCGAGGTGCGCGCGTGGTTGCTGCGGGGGGACGAGGCCATCATTTGGGCACGGCGGCGCAGGACATAGACGGCGACGTCGTCAGGTTGGAGCAAGGCACAGCAGGTAGGTTTCCTGCGGCGGCGACGGGGCCGGCGGGGGCGGCGCGGTTGTGTCGATCGGATCGAGAGTAGGGGATTGAGAGCAAGGGGTTGATTGCTTTTTATTTTTAGATCCAGGGGTGTGTATGACATTTGTTTGCCAAGTCAGCTCTTGACAGCCGGGCCCCATTTGTCAGAAAGTGATTAAATGGCCCAAACCATCTGATCAGTGCTTTTTGCAATAAGTTTATTGCTAATGCGTTGTTTTTTGCAACGGATTAACGAGTTGGTGGTTTTCTGCAAACCTAGCCGCAAATGTGGTAGTTTTTTGCAATTGACTCATCAAACCACAAGTTGATTCGCAGTGCATCCAGCATCAAAGTGCCGTACGTGCCTAAAGATCACTGTACTGCGCATCCTCGATGAACCACGGCTGCTGAAATCTTCAAGTAAATTACACTCACGGTCCTCGTATTAGTTGTCCTGAAAGACGAGAATACGTAACATGTACGGCCCTGGCCACGTCTCCTAATACTTGCAGTGATCACACGATGCCCCGTCAGCATACAGTAGATATGCGGACCAGATATGTCAGCATGCGAGTGTGAAAGAATAACAAATAAGTTACAGCACGAAAGGTTCTAACTTGAGCAAGCCCAAGCAAACCTGATGACCCAACTCTAATTCGTTAAGATTTTTTTTTGCGGGGTATTCGTTAAGATTAACAGCAACTCCAAGGTACCGACCCACACTGGTCCGCACGTGTCCATTTAGATCGAAATGGACACAAAAGGCGGCCCAATGCACTGACGCAAACGGACCAGCGTATGTTTTTGTCCGCGCGCGACCCATTTCAAACCCAAATTTGGGCTATGTATACCTCAGCGCGGACACACAGCAGATGCCCGTCCTTGTCCTCCCCATGGCCCGCCAGTCGGTGGCACATTGGCCATTTCCCCTTCCTCCCATCGACCGCCACACACCCGGCCGCCCCCCTCGCCGCTGTCGTCCAGTTCCGATGCCAAGGCCGGCCGCCCGTACCCAGATACCTTCCCCCAGCAGCACACCACCCCTCGACGGCCCCATATTCCGGCGTTTGGTGCACTGTTTTCCCCGCCATCGCAACGCTCCAACGTCGTCGGCACCCCCTCGCCTCCGCCGCTGGCAACACCGCCTTGTGCGTCTACCTCGCTCGCCGGACGCCGCCACGTTCGCCTCCACGCCGACAGGCCTGCTGCCTGGTCTCGGAGAGGTGTGAGGCTCTTCACCGGCCGGCTTCTTCCACCTAGTCCACAAGGTGTTCGACGGTTCGCCCGCAAGGTACAAATGGAGGCGAGAAGTACTTTTTCAACAACTTCATTTTGTGATTCAGATGATTCATCGTCAGACGATGAGGAGATTATGGTTGCTGCTTTGGTCACCCATTACCACATTAGTAGGCAGTGGTCGATGTTTAGGGGCTCGACCCCATGGCATACTCCGACGTTGAATTGCAACAGAGAGAGCTGCTATTGCCTACTCTGGTAGGACTATTTTGAGTCCCCTAACTCGCTCTTCAAACACAACCTATTCCGGCGTCGCTTCCGGATGGCTAGACACGTGTTTAACTGTATCCGGGAGGGGGTGGTGGCGTACGATAACTATTTCGAGTGCAAGGAGGATGCCCTGGGAAAGATTGGCTTCTCCTCTTTTCAAAAATGCACTGCCGCTATTCGGATACTTGCATACGGAGAACCCGGTGATCTCATTGATGAGTATGTCCGAATGAGCGAGTCCACGTTCCTAGACTCCATGTACAAGTTCTGCAAGGTAGTGGTAGCAGTGGTTGACCTGGAGTACTTGAGAGAGACAACTGCTGCAGATACAACCCGGTTGTTGGCAATCAATGCCAGTATGGGCTTTCCGCGGATGGTTGTTAGCATAGAATGTATGCTTTGGGAGTGGAAGAACTGCCCTTCTATTTGGCAGGGACAATATAGGGGCCTTGTGAAAGCTTGCACTATCATACTTAAGGTCGTGGCTTCACAAGATATCTAGATTTGGCACTCTTTCTTCGGCATGGTCGACTCTCACATTGACATCAACGTCCTTTGGCGCTCTCCGATGTTCGCAAGGCTTGCAGAAGGCAACTGCCCAGAGGTCATTGTTGAGATCAATGGTCATCACTACAACAAAGGATACCACCTAGCTAATTGTATCTATCCTCAGCGGACTACTCTTGTGAAGAAAAGCCCCAACCCTGTAGGAGAGAAGAGGAGGAGACTGCCCAAGCGCAAGAGAGTGCTAGGAAGGATGTGGAGCATGCCTTTGGTGTTCTTCAATCTTGAAAGTGCATTATTCGGTATCCTGCTAGAATTTGAAGCACCAAGAAGATGTGTGAGGTGATGACTGCTTGTGTGATCATGCACAACATGATTGTAGAGGACGAGCGTCCCGATGAAACCTACGAGCAAGGGTTCCAATTTCAGGGTGAAAATGTTGTGCCTGAGCATGAAGGAAAGGCAACGTTTGCACAGTTCACCGAATTTCATCATCAAATGCGTGATTGAAAAACTCACGTTCAACTGGAAAATGATTTGGTTGAGCATATGTGGGCTCACGTTGGCAACCAGTAGATGTATCAGCTCTTTTTTCTTTGAAATGTATTTGTGAAAATTTAAATTTTATTTGCCTTGTAAACTACGAGATATTATTTTGTTGTGAAACTATAAGAAACTTGGACCAATTTTTTTCATATGTTGCAAAAAGAGCTCAAAATTGGCCGCATACGGGCCGCGAGGACGAAAATGCGTACGTGCGTTGGACGCAGTGCCAACCCAAACGCCGAAGGGGACGGACACGCCGACCCAAACGGACAAAAATCGGACAGACCACACGTTCGTTTGGTCGGCGCATTGGAGTTGCTCTAATGAGTGTAAACCTCTATAGTGGTTTCCATGTACCTCTTCAAGCAATTATGCTGATTTTCATTTTGCAACATTTTTTTTCAAAGTTCACGATTTTCTTCTCAAAAACAAATGTAAGAAAAAAAATTACATTCGCATTGAAATGTAAAGAAAGGGTTTGTGCAATAAAAAAATGTTCAACAAGTTTTGGAAAATGTTCCACGCGTGTTAAAAAATGGTTAACATGTTTTCGAAAAATGTTTGTCATGCATTTCACGTGTATTAAAATAATCTTGTGCAAAATTACTTTTACATTCGATCCCCCGCATGCACTTTACTTTTTCATCTTATTTCTCGCTCGTATGCTGACATGTGGGTCCCGCAAATCTACAGTATATCCATGTGGTGCCCTGCATACCAGAAGATGTAATCAGGACTGTACATGCAACATATTCTTGAGTTTCGAGACTGTATTGGAGCATTCCACGAGTTTGAGGACTGTTGTGTTACGTGCCAACTAGTACAAGGACAAGACATGTAATTTATTCCCAAATCTTTCATGCATGTGCTTACAATAGCCAGTCGTTTATAGGGTTTTTTAGAGAAATTGTTGTTTATAGGCGAATCCTATTTGGCGCTGCAGGCGCCTGTTAACGTGTATTCCGCATTTTTTTTCAAATTTGATGAACATGTTTTCCAAAATTGGTGAACTTTTCTTAAATTGGGCGAACTTTTTCCAAATTTGATGAACTATTTTTCAAATTCGATGAACTTTTTATTCAAATTTGATGAACTTTTTGAAAAGTTCCATGGATTTTTCAAATTGTGAACTATTTTTTAAAATGAATGAATCTTTTTTAAATTTGATGAGCTTATTTTCAAAATTGATGAACATTTTTCAAAATCAGTCAACTTTTTCTAAAATTCAATGAACATTTTCAAATTCGATAAAAGTTTTTCAATTTCGATGAACTTTTTTGAAAATTGATTAACTTTATTGAAATTTGTGAACTAATTTTTCAAATGACTGAATCTTTTTTAAATTTGATGAGCTTATTTTCAAAATCGATGAACTTTTTTCAAAATCGGTCAACTTTTTAAAAAATTCAATGAACTTTTTTCAAATTTGATAAAAGTTTTTCAATTTCAATGAACTTGTTTTCAAAATCGATGAACTTTTTTGAAAACCGTTGAACCTCTTATTAATCTCACGAACATTTTTTCAATTTTTGTGTTTTTCCCAAATTCATAAACTGTTTTCGAACTTGCATTTTTTTCATTGATTTTTTTTAGAAAAATCAACTTCTTTTGAATTCAGGAACTCTTTCCATTTTGGTGAAATTTTTTGCATGTTCGTAATCCTCATTTGAAATATGTGAACTTGTTTTCAAATAATTGAAAAATCTGAATGGTACTATTCAATGCGCAATAAATGGCGCGTTTAGCATTAGTTCTTAAATATTTTGCGATGTAAAAAGCCTGTAACAGATAGGTGGGCGACTGGTTTACGCTTCCTGTACTTAAGGGCGATGACGCTAGGTTGAAACCTGTCTCTATCAATTTTCTGCGTAATTTTTGCGCGCAGCACTTTGTTCTTAGGCCGGCCCACTCAGACGCGGCTGTGAGCGCCGGTTGCCTTTCCAGGCAACCCTTGTTTATAGGTATTTGGTCAAACTGGCGTACAACTAGGGATGCAGGCGGGCATCCCGCATAACCCCGCATAAACATGATATTAGTTCAAATTAAGCTACATCTGGCCGGAAGAATTATAACTAGCTTGAGATATTTTTACTTGGGAGTGGGGCGGATCAGGCGCCGCTCTACATCCCTATGCACAACCCCCACCTCTCTCCCTCCGCCTTGGGCTCGGCCCATTTAACACTTTTTTTTCTGGTTCACAATATGTCGTGCATGCCAGGTTCCTGTACGACTGGTCCACATAGTTGTTTTTCTCTCACCGGTTTTAGGGACCTTCTAGAAGGTTCCAGCGGTTTTTCTAAGTGGTTCACCCCTGGTTTTTCCCAGGACAAGTTTTCTATGATTTTAATTTTTTCGTTTTCCTTTCTCATTTTCTTTTTGGGCCCTTTTCAAAATTCATGAACTTTTTCCAATAGTTGTCAGCTTTTCTTATCGTAAACATTATTTTGAACTTTTCCAAATTAATTAACATTTTTGCAAATCCACAAACAATTACCAAATTTGTGAACGTTTTTGAGTCCGTGAAATCCATGAACTTTTTTCATCTTCATGATTTTTTTTCAAATCTATAATTTTTTTCGAAAATTAGTGAACCTTTTTAAATTTTATGATTTTACAAAATTACTTTTTTTTGAAGATTTTCAAATTCATATTGTTTTAAAAAAAGCAGAACTCTTTTGAAAGTTGTGAAATTTTTCATTTTCACGAACTTATATAAAATATATGAACCTTTTGAAGTTCATGAAATTATATAAACCCACGAACATTCAATAAGTACATGATCTTGTTTTTATTTTATGAACATATTCAAAATCGCAAATAAAATGTCTATTTTTTTCCGTGAAGCAGCAACACAACATAGTCGAACAAAAAAAGGAAGTGCGCGGGCTGAGTTGAGCGAGCGACGAAGCGAAGCTTAATTCGCCGTGGCCTGCTCTTGTTCTGTGAGCATGATTTCTCCAAAATCACTAATTAAGGAGTACTCGTTGCAAAGAACATTTCACTTTTCCAGGTCGCGACAAGTGGCGCACATGCAGCGCGCCACTTGTTGCAACCTGGGAGTTTTCCCTTTTTTCCGTGGAAGGAAAAAAAACAGAAAACGCGTTTCTTTTCCGTTTTCGAGAGGCACGGCCGTGACTCTCGCGAAAGCACAACCGTGCCGCTCGCGAAAGAAAAAAAAACAGAAAATGCGTATTTTTTCCCTTTCCGAGAGGCACGGCCGTGACTCTCGCGAAAGCACACAACCGTGCCTCTCGCGGAAGCAAAACCGTGACTCTCACGAAAAAAACAGAAAACGCGTTTTGTTTTTCCCTTTCCAAGAGGCACGGCCGTGACTGTCGCGAAAGCACAACCGTGCCTCTAGCGGAAGCAAAACCGTGCCTCTAGCGGAAGCAAAACCGTGACTCTCACGAAAGAAAAAAAACAGAAAACGTGTTTTTTTCCGTTTCCGAAAGGCACGGCCTGACTCTCGCTAAAGCACAACCGTGCCTCTCGCGGAAGAAAACCGTGACTTTCGCGAGAAAAAAAACGCGTTTTTTTCCTGCAAAAAAAATCTTTTTTTGAAAATATTTTTGATCGAAAAGCTAAGGAAGACCGGGGAAAAACCAAAACGTCGAAAAAACCCGGAAAAAACCCGTTTAAAAGCCGAAAACGTGTGCGGAATAAAAATCCGGAGGGAGCGTCCAGAGCGCGACACATGGCGAATGACTGAGAGCGCGCCAAGTAGCGCTGATCGTTGCGAGGCTCCCGAAGGAGCGCTTGTTAACTAGTTGCTCCCTTGTTTCTCGCTTCGAGATTATTATAGGCGCTGGCGAGGAGGCTTCCTTACGGTCATTTTCTTTTAAAAAGGCGAAGCTTAATGGGCCGTGGCCCGCTCCCGTTCCGTGAGCGAAATTTACGAAAATGCAGGACTAAGATCGCGCCGGGAAGAAACGCGGTCGCAGCCCCACTGCACGCGCAAACAAGGCCTGGAATGGACGCGCGGGAACACAACTAGTGTACCTAGCCTTGTCATGCTTGGTGCACCGGCTGCTCAAAAGTCACTGTACAAGCACTCGAAATTTTAAAAAATAAGTTAGCATGTACACATAACATATACCCCCCCTCCCCCCGCGTCCAGAATTACTTTTTCTTGAGGATCCGTCCAGAATTACTCGTCAGGATATATCTAGACGTATTTCAGTTTTAGATACATCCATTTTTATCCATTTCCGCGGCAAGTAATTCCGGACGGAGGGAGTATCTACCATGACACCAAAAATCAGAAGTTAATTTGAATCACAGTTGGAGATAAGTACCAAATTTATCAGACATTGTGTTAATAGGCCCAATCTAAAAAGAGTACCATTCATAATAAGATTTGCCATTTTTGTTTCTAGTGTTGTAGGTCTAATTTGAATTTGAAATTTTGTGTTACGCTAGTCGTAGGTTTTGCGGGCATGCTATTTTTTTTCAGAACTATGCAAAAGAATATTTAAAATTTCATGAACATTATTTTAGATTTGTGCGACCATTTTTTTGCAAATGCTGTGAATTTTGTTAGATAGTATAAACATTTTTTTAGGTATTGAGCATTTTCTGAAAATTGTGCGAACAAATTTGTACATTTCCTGAGTATCTTGTTAAAAATGGTCATGAATTAGTATTTGAAGGTGTGAACATTTTTATTGAATAGTACCAACTTCTTTTTAAATGTCATGAAAAATTTACAAAATGTCCGGACATTTGTTTAAGATGCATGCACATTTTTAATACTCGAAGGATATTTGTTAGAACATTAATAAAACAAAAATAAGTTCACAACATATATTTTTAAGATCATGTTCAATATATAGAGAAATTTAAAGAAACTACTACCCTACAGAAGCACGGAGTGCGAAGATCCAAATACTCCCTCCGTTTTTTTAGTCTGCTTATAAGATTTAGTCAAAGTCAAACTTTGTAAAGTTTGACTCACTTTATAGTAAAAAAATATCAACATCTACAATACTAAAGTTGTATGCTATGAAAATTAATTTCATCAAGCATATAATAATATTGATTTCATAGTGTGAATGTTGATATCTTCTCCTACAAAGCCAACCAAACTTTACAAAGTTTGACCTTGACCCAACCTTATACGCAAACTAAAAAACCCGGAGGGAGTACATCATGTCCGTCCATCTAACAGTTTGTTGGACGAGGAGGAAGTTATCGTGGATGCTCCTATTCGAGATGAAAGCACTCTGGTTGGAGGAGATGATCGTACCAAGCCGTGGTGCCAACCGAAGCGAGAGAACCTTGGCGAAGAGCTTGACGATGAGTATGATAAATACTAGAAACAAATTATCAGACCATTCTTATCCTTTTGGTTAACATATAATAACAGGGACAACTCACTGAACCATCTTGACACGTGAACCTGGGGCATCTTTATTTCTTAACTGGATGATTTCACGAAAGGATAGTCATGCATTGATAAACAGTTCAAGACATATCTACAGCAAATGAAGCATATTCCAAACTCCAGCCAAAATTGCTTGCAAGCATTAAGCCGCAAGTACCCATAGATTCCGTAAGTCCTATTTAATAGGTAGATACCGGTGAAATGGCATATACGAGAGGAACTGTGAATACACAAAAGATAAAAAAGTCACATAACTTTTGGTAGAACATAAAGGATGAACGGTAAGCAAGTTGCTGCTCAAGTGAAGAAGCCCAAGTCTGGACCTAAGCCTAAGACTGAGTGCTTCTACTGCAAAGGAACTGGTCACTGGAAGCGGAACTGCCCCAAGTATTTGGCGGATAAGAAGGATGGCAAGGTGAACAAAGGTATATGTGATATACATGTTATTGGTGTGTACCTTACTAATGCTCGCAGTAGCACCTGGGTATTTGATACTGGTTCTGTTGCTAATATTTGCAACTCGAAACAGGGACTACGGATTAAGCGAAGATTGGCTAAGGACGAGGTGACGATGGGCGTGGGAAATGGTTCCAAAGTCGATGTGATCGCGGTCGGCACGCTACCTCTACATCTACCTTCAGGATTAGTTTTAGACCTGAATAATTGTTATTTAGTGCCAGCGTTGAGCATGAACATTATATCTGGATCTTGTTTGATGTGAGACGGTTATTCATTTAAATATGAGAATAATGGGTGTTCTATTTATATGAGTAATATCTTTTATGGTCATGCACCCTTGAAGAGTGGTCTATTTTTGATGAATCTCGATAGTAGTGATACACATATTCATAATATTGAAGCCAAAAGATGCAGAGTTGATAATGATAGTGCAACTTATTTGTAGCACTGCCGTTTAGGTCATATTGGTGTAAAGCACATGAAGAAACTCCATTCCGATGGACTTTTGGAATCACTTGATTATGAATCACTTGGTACTTGCGAACCATGCCTCATGGGCAAGATGACTAAAACACCGTTCTCTAGAACAATGGAGAAAGCAACAGATTTGTTGGAAATCATACATACTGATGTATGTGGTCCAATGAATGTTCTCACCTTCACAGATGATTTGAGCAGATATGGGTATATCTACTTGATGAAACATAAGTCTGAAACGTTTGAAAAGTTCAAAGAGTTTCAGAGTGAAGTGGAAAATCATCGTAACAAGAAAATAAAGTTTCTACGATCTGATCGTGGAGGAGAATATTTGAGTTACGAGTTTGGTCTTCATTTGAAACAATGCGAAATAGTTTCGCAACTCACGCCACCCGGAACACCACAGCATAATGGTGTGTCTGAACGTCGTAATCGTACTTTACTAGATATGGTGCGATCTATGATGTCTCTTACTGATTTACTGCTATCGTTTTGGGGTTATGCTTTAGAGACAGCTCCATTCACGTTAAATAGGGCACCATCTAAATCCGTTGAGATGACGCGTTATGAACTGTGGTTTGGCAAGAAACCAAAGTTGTCGTTTCTTAAAGTTTGGGGCTGCGATGCTTATGTGAAAAAGTTTCAAGCTGATAAGCTCGAACCCAAATAGGAGAAATGTGTCTTCATAGGATACCCAAAGGAGACTGTTGGGTACACCTTCTATCACAGATCCGAAGGCAAAATATTCGTTGCTAAGAATGGATCCTTTCTAGAGAAGGAGTTTCTCTCGAAAGAAGTGAGTGGGAGGAAAGTAGAACTTGATGAGGTAACAGTACCTGCTCCCTTATTGGAAAGTAGTTCATCACAGAAATCAGTTCCTCTGACTCCTACACCAATTAGTGAGGAAGCTAATGATGATGATCATGTAACTTCAGATCAAGTTACTACCAAACCTCGTAGGTCAACCAGAGAAAGATCCGCACCAGAGTGGTACGGTAATCCTGTTCTGGAGGTCATGTTACTTGACCATGACGAACCTACAAACTATGAGGAAGCGATGACGAGCCCAGATTCCGCAAAATGGCATGAGGCCATGAAATCTGAGATGGGATCCATGTATGAGAACAAAGTGTGGACTTTGGTTGACTTGCCCGATGATCGGCAAGCCATCGAGAATAAATGGATCTTCAAGAAGAAGACTGACGCTGACGATAATGTTACTGTCTACAAAGCTCGAATTGTTGCGAAAGGTCTTCGACAAGTTCAAGGAGTTGACTACGATGAGACTTTCTCACCCATAGCGATGCTTAAGTCCGTCCGAATCATGTTAGAAATTGCCGCATTTTATGATTATGAAATTTGACAAATGGATGTAAAGACTGCATTCCTGAATGGATTTCTGGAAGAAGAGTTGTGTATGATGCAACCTGAAGGTTTTATCGATCCAATGGATGCTAACAAAGTGTGCAAGCTCCAGCGATCCATCTATGGACTGGTGCAAGCATCTTGGAGTTGGAATAAACGTCTTGATAGTGTGATCAAAGCATATGGTTTTATACAGACTTTTGGAGAAGCCTGTATTTACAAGAAAGTGAGTGGGAGCTCTGTAGCATTTCTAATATTATATGTGGATGACATATTGTTGATTGAAATGATATAGAATTTCTGGATAGCATAAAAGGATACTTGAATAAAAGTTTTTAATGAAAGACCTCGGTGAAGCTGCTTATATATTAGGCATCAAGATCTATAGAGATAGATCAAGACGCTTAATTGGACTTTCACAAAGCACATACCTTGATAAAGTTTTGAAGAAGTTCAAAATGGATCAAGCAAAGAAAGGGTTCTTGCCTGTGTTACAAGGTGTGAAGTTGAGTCAGACTCAATGTCCGACCACTGCAGAAGATAGAGAGAAAATGAAAGGTGTTCCCTATGTTTCAGCCATAGGCTCTATCATGTATGCAACGCTGTGTACGAGACCTGATGTGTGCCTTGCTATAAGTTTAGCAGGGAGGTACCAAAGTAATCCAGGAGTGGATCACTAGACAGCGGTCAAGAACATCCTGAAATACCTGAAAAGGACTAAGGATATGTTTCTCGTTTATGGAGGTGACAAAGAGCTCGTCGTAAATGGTTACATCGATGCAAGCTTTGACACTGATCTGGATGACTCTAAGTCACAAACCGGATACGTGTTTATATTGAATAGTGGAGCTGTCAGTTGGTGCAGCTCTAAGCAAAGCGTCGTGGCGGGATCTACGTGTGAAGCGGAGTACATAGCTGCTTCAGAAGCAGCAAATGAAGGAGTTCATATCTGATCTAGGTATCATACCTAGTGCATCGGGTCCAATGAAAATCTTTTGTGACAATACTGGTGCAATTGCCTTGGCAAAGGAATCCAGATTTCACAAGAGAACCAAGCACATCAAGAGACGCTTCAATTCCATCCGTGATCAAGTCAAGGAGGGAGACATAGAGATTTGCAAGATACATACGGATCTGAATGTTGCAGACTCGTTGACTAAGCCTCACTCACGAGCAAAACATGATCAGCACCAAGACTCCATGGGTGTTAGAATCATTACTGTGTAATCTAGATTACTGACTCTAGTGCAAGTGGGAGACTAAAGGAAATATGCCCTAGAGGCAATAATAAAGTTGTTATTTATATTTCCTTATATCATGATAAATGTTTATTATTCATGCTAGAATTGTATTAACCGGAAACTTACTACATGTGTGAATACATAGACAAACAGAGTGTCACTAATATGCCTCTACTTGACTAGCTCGTTGAATCAAAGATGGTTAAGTTTCCTAGCCATAGACATGAGCTTTCATTTGATTAACGGGATCACATCATTAGAGAATGATGTGATTGACTTGACCCATTCCGTTAGCTTAGCACTTGATCGTTTAGTATATTGCTATTGCTTTCTTCATGACTTATACATGTTCCTATGACTATGAGATTATGCAACTCCCGAATACTGGAGGAAAACTTTGTGTGCTACCAAACATCACAACGTAACTGGGTGATCATAAAGGTGCTCTACAGGTGTCTCCGATGGTATTTGTTGAGTTGGCATATATCGAGATTAGGATTTGTCACTCCGATTGTCGGAGAGCTATCTCTGGGCCCCCTCGGTAATGCACATCACTATAAGCCTTGCAAGCAATGCAACTAATGAGTTAGTTGCGGGATGATGTATTATGGAACGAGTAAAGAGACTTGCCGGTAACGAGATTGAACTAGGTATTGAGATACCGACGATCGAATCTCGGGCAAGTAACATACCGATGACAAAGGGAACAACGTATATTGTTATGCGGTTTGACCGATAAAGATGTTCGTAGAATATGTAGGAACCAATATGAGCGTCCAGGTTCCTCTATTGGTTATTGACCGGAGATGAGTCTCGGTCATGTCTACATAGTTCTCGAACCCGTAGGGTCCGCACGCTTAACGTTCGGTGACGATCGATATTATAAGTTTATGTGTTTTGATGTACCGAAGGTAGTTCAGAGTCCCGGATATGATCACGGACATGACGAGGAGTCTCGAAATGGACGAGACATAAAGATCGATATATTGGATGACTATGTTTGGACTTCGGAAGGGTTCCGAGAGAGTTTGGACGAATACTGGAGTACCGGGGGGTTACCGGAACCCCCCGGGGAGTGTAATGGGCCTCATGGGCCTTGGTGGAGAGAGGAAGGGGCGGCCAAGGCAGGCCGCGCGCCCCTCCCCCTCTAGTCCGAATTGGACAAGGAAGGGGGGGGCCCGCCCCCCTTTTTCCTTCCCCCTCTCTCCTCCTTCCTTCCCTCCTACTCCTACTCTTGGAAGGGGTGGAATCCTACTCCAGGTGGGAGTAGGACTCCCCTTGGGGCGCGCCTAGGAGGCCGGCCTCCTCCCCCTCCTCCACTCCTTTATATACGGGGAGGGGGCACCCCATAGACACACAAGTTGATCATTGATCTCTTAGCCGTGTGCAGTAATCCCCTCCACCATAATCCACCTTGGTCATATCGTCGTAGTGCTTAGGCGAAGCCCTGCGCCGGTAGCTTCATCATCACCATCATCACGCCATGACGAAGCTCTCCCTCGACACTCTGCTGGATCGTGAGTTCGTGGGACGTCACCAAGCCGAACGAGTGCAGATCGTGGAGGTGTCGTACTTTCGGTACTAGGATCGGTCGATCGTGAAGACGTACGACTACATCAACCGCGTTGTGATAACGCTTCCGCTTTCGGTCTACGAGGGTACGTGGACAACACTCTCCCCTCTCGTTGCTATGCATCACCATGATCTTGCGTGTGCGTAGGAAATTTTTGAAATTACTACGTTCCCCAACAGTGGCCTGAGCTACCCCAAGGATGCAGGCTATCACGCGAGGCTCCTGGTAGCCCCCAGCCCCCTCGTCAAGCTGGTTGATGTCGTTCCTGCTGGACGGCGCCGGCAGCGGTGGAAGGGCGGCGTTGTCCTGAGGATGCGCCTCGCGAGGCTGATCGCGCCAGGTGCCCTCACAAGGCTGATCACACCAGGCGCCCTCACGAGGCTGGTCGCGCCAGGCCTGGCGAGGGTTGCCATTGCCGCTGCGGCTGTCCCATCGGCCACTGCCACAGCCTCCTCCGCAACTAGCGCCATGGTCATTGAGGTCCCCTCGACGACCCAAGCGCTTGTCACGAAGCGACTTGAGCTCCTCGCAGTCTTCAGTGTAGTGGGTGCGCGCGTTGTGGTAGACGCAGAACGGGCGGTTGTCCTTCTCGGGCTCATCACGGTCACGGCCGCGCTTCTGCTTAGGCCCCGCCGCCAGCATGGCAAGGCCTTTGTGCTTGACGTCCTTGCCCTTGGCCTTGTTGTCGTCGAGCGTAGCATCAGGGTCGTTGTGGACGAATAAGCGGCCCTCTTCAGCCCTGGTGCACCTGTCGGCGAGGTCAAACAACTCTAGCATCGAGTCTAGCTCATTGTTGATCGCGAGCTTCTCGTGCATCCTGACGTCCATGACGCCGGTGGAGAACGTAGAGATGATGGCCACATCAGAGGCGAGCGGGATCTTGTGGTGCACCTGGCTGAAGCGCTAGATGTACTTGCGGAGGGTCTCACCGGGGCGCTATCGCACATGTCGTTGGTTGTTGATGGTGAGGGGGCATCGTGCGTGCCCTTGAAGTTAGCGATGAACTGGTCGTAGAGCTTGCTCCATGAAGACATCGACCCCTCAGGCAGGTTCATGAGCTAGGAGCGCGCGCCATACTTGAGGGCCATGGGGAACCAGTTCGCCATGATCTTGTCGTCGCTGTTCGCCGCCTCGATGCTTAGCGCATAGAGCTAAAGGAACTCCGTGGGGTTGGGAATGCCGTCGTAACATGGAGGCAGCTCCGGCTTGAACTTGGTGGGCCAGACCACCCGGCGCAGCTCGCGGCTGAAAGCCTGGCAGCCCACGCCGCTTAAAGGAACGCCACCTGCGAGGGCGGCATGATTTTGGCGCCCGGCCGCTGCAACCTCCTGGACTCCCCGGTCTTGGCGCTGCTGCTCGAGGAGCACGCGCGGCGCGCGGTGGATGATCTGGCAGCTGGCCTCATCCCAGGCTGGCGGGGGCACTCCGTGGGACGGGTCACGTGCTTAGGGGTCATGCCTGGGCTCACCGAGATCTCTGTGCAGGGATGGTGGCGGAGGCGCGCCGTGCGCCACATCCCCGACACAGGACGGCGGAGGGCGGAGCGAGTGGAATGGCGCTGGGGCATCTCTGGCGGCTTTGACGAGCTCGGTGATGTGGCCAAGCCAAGCGTTGTAGACGGCGTCAGCCGGGCGGTAGAGCGGAGCAGCTCGCGTGCCATGAGCAGCGCGACCTGCGCGTTTGGTGGCCCACGGCGGGCGAGGGAGGAGGAGGCCGTAGCGGTGCGGCCATCGGTTGCACGGAGGGGTGCGTGGGGAAGTCCTCCTGTTCGTGGGCAGGACGGTCGGTGGCGGTGGCAGCCGCGGCCCCGGCAAGGCGGCAGCGATTGTCGCGGCCCACAGGCTCCGTCTGGGCGACGCAACCCGCCAGGCCCTCGGCACTCTTGCGGCGGCGTCAACCATGGAGCTTAGCGAAGCAGAAAATGGAGCGAAGCGAAAGAACGGCGGCGCACCCCTACCTGGCGCGCCAAATGTCGGAATCGGGGCTCTGGGGACCCAAAGGTTCGAACTCTCGGGTGCGCTCATTCCTACCGCCCTATCCTTTCCTGCAGCTAACCGCAGCGAGGCTATGGCAAGAGCGAGCTAGCAGGAGCGGGCCGGTGACACAACAGTTACCCAGGTTTGGGCCACCTTGCGGTGTAAAACCCTACTCCTACTTGGCTTGGGATTGCACTGGTTAGAGAGAGAGAGAGAGAGTACAAGGGTAGAGGATCAAGTGGTTGACCCCCTCTACGGTGGCACCCTGCCCTCCTTTTATATCTGCCTTGGTCCTCTTCCCCCGAAAACATTGGCGGGAAGGGTTGCCACACAACGGCAATTTCGAAGGGGGACATGGGCGCAGTCTATCCTGACAAAAGGTGGTCTTCGCCTGCAAAGCCACCGTCCATTATGTGTCGTTGGGCTCGGTGATGACCTCCACCCTGCGCGCCCGTCGTCTTGGTCTCCTTGCACCGATCGGCAACCTTTGGGGATTGCTTTGGGAACTGGCGTGCTGGACTTGCCCCTTAGCACAAAAGAGGAAATCCTCCTCATCTGCGCCTGCTGGCACGGCCTCTGGCACAATTCGTCGCTACGCACGTCACCCATGTGAGGGCACGAGGCCACGCGACCGGGCAGAAGAGCCCTTGACTTTCTCGTCCCTGAGAGGGTGCCTTGGGAGGCAACCTCGGGAGGCCGCCTCGCGAGGCTCTTGGTGCCGCCCAGTCCGCTCGGGACACCTACCGATGGAGGCCTCATGAGGCGAGGGCCTCACGAGGAGTCTTGCTCGTGGCGCTTGCTGGTGGGCCACTCATTGGGCTCTTGCTATGCGCCGCGTCCTAGGCCGAAGGCAACAGGCCTGGGTACCCCCAGTCCCACGGGCCCGACAGCGAGCGCTAAGGGACAACCACTACTGCTAACATGGCACCTGTGGCGGGTAACAACAACGACATGTGGTGGGTAGTAAATAACGCCCACCACTGGTGCCATGTTAGGAGTGGCGGGAGGTCAGTGGCGGGCGCCCCTAAGAGCCTGGCCCGCCACTGCTGGGCTTTTTGCGCCCACCACTGCTAGACATTCCTGCAATAGTGCCAACAGAGTCTACAATAATAAAGTTGCATAGTAGACATCAACCGTATACCGGAAAATCCCCGAAAATTTTCTCGCCCTCACTTCTACCACGAATTTTTACATCATGGACAGCACAAAGAATGTCATGCGAGTCCGCCTCCGGCCCGCCCAAGACAAAAAAACTCACTTTCTGTCCTAAATTTTTGTCATAGAAATAGGAGCCCACCACATCCATGATGATACTTTTTTATCACGATTATCGTCATTGAAATGTCACTTACATGACATAAAATGTTTTATTTCGAGCCATAATGTCACGGATGTGTCTTTTTTGTATGCATGGTTGTGTTAAAGCAAATTTAGGTTTGATGTATCCTAATTGTGCTTTTAGAATCTCACACAATTGAGCATGCATCGGCCATTCGTTCGCACGGGGCGTACCCGGATCACAAGCCAGTTACAACATGATCTACAAACCAAGCATCCCACTATTGTTTGGGTAGACCGAACACTATTCAATGGCAAAACCCTCTCAGGGGCTTAGATACCCAACTTTTTTGCGAACGGCCGAATCACCGTGCGACAACCCTAGGCTCTGCTCAATGGTTTTGCACTAGCTTAACCTACCTGGATCCTTGCCATTGAACCCTAGCGGACCGAATCCCATAGGACATAGGTAGTAACCCACTTCCTTAACACGTCTTCAATATTATATAGAGTATAATAGGCGATATATTATGCTATTAGCACGAAGACAGACTACAACCAAGAAATGCAACAAAGAGGGCACGAGTGACCCTGTTAAAAAGGCCCGATACAACCGATGAGTCAAGCGAACTATTTATTTGTATTAATTTCTCCACACAGCCCATTCACCGTCTTTGTACGCACGGCCTACTGCAATAACCAACGAGCATAAGAGAAATATCCTCATCTGCCGATATATACATATGCAGACTCCACAAAAACAGGACTGCACTCTTCCATAGATCAACCAATGCTACATCCCACTGCCATAAATCCAGCCCACCGTTGTAGGCCTCCCCAACACGTACCACCACTTCCATCGACATCGCTCTTGGGGCCTCCATCATAGATGGAGACGCTAAATATTCCATTGATAGGGTCTGCCGCACTAGAAGAGTTATACCCCTACTACCGAGGCTGTGGAGGGAGCGAGCCATGGAGATAAAGGCAGTCGGTATGCCATCGATATAGTTGGTAGCACCAGAGGAGATGGAGAGCATGCGGTTGATGCTGTGGAAGAAACAGGCGAGACAGATCCATGACAACATGTTTATCTGGATGGAGTTGATGCGGGAGCTGTATGAGACACACCCTCACGCGCGAAAACCAGATCTGAGAGATCGCTTGCACAAGCAGATTGATACGATAGAGAGGCATAAAGAAAAAGATCTAGAGAACGTGGCGGCATGGGTCTTCTGTGAGGCAACATCATATGAATGAACTGCATCCAGCCATCAGAACACACTACGCGATCTGGTGAGATCCTACAATGGGCGTTCATAGAATCTAAATCTTCAACTCCAATCCAGCACGACAGGTGGGAGTGCATCACCGGAGTTCCGTCGACCGGTGTGGAACCGCTACCCCTAGATGTCATAATACACAATCATAATGGGGCATGACATGTTAAAGAGGCATTTAAATTAATCTCTAGCAAGTTTAATTGGAGTTGGATCAAAGTGAGTTTGATCCAAGTGAAACTCCAAGTGCATTTATTTTGTCTAAGTTATCTAAATACTAAACAATATCAAATGGTGGGGTTGATGCAGGATCATGGGGAATCCATGTTCTACACATTATTCCAGAAAGAAAGCATACAATCGCCCCGGTTTTTGTATGTCCATGATTAGCCAAAGAAGGATATGGGCAACGATTATTGGTCTCTTCCGTTGGTAAATACACAGGACATATACAAACACAATGCAAAATAATCACTTACAAATAATTGACGAGAAAAATGCTTCAAATAGTAACCCTAATGTATCATCTTTTCATAAAAGGAACACTTGCTATATGTGCCTCCGATAGATTGTGTGCTTATTTCCAGGAGGCAGGATCTGATGAGGATATTGCACGTTTCTACCATCTGTTGCCTCTATTTATATGAAGAGGACAATGGCCTTCCCTGAACCTGCCCGTCGTGAGCCCTAGTCGGTCAATGGCTCTCACCAGGGCTATATACAAATATGTTATCATGCTGCCCGACTCTTCTTCTTCTGTGTTTTTTCACTCCACTCTCTTGTGCCTTTGGCTCA
Organism: Triticum aestivum; assembly: GCF_018294505.1. NCBI lineage: Eukaryota > Viridiplantae > Streptophyta > Magnoliopsida > Poales > Poaceae > Triticum > Triticum aestivum. The sequence goes on from NC_057811.1 coordinate 463,047,327, forward strand.
CCTTCGTTGTCCAGCTCTCCTGTGCACATTCCTTGTCTGGTCTGCTTTGGAGGCATCAGGCACCTGATGCCGCTGCTGCCCTATGCAAGCAAGAAAGGGAGGATCGGGGCCGACTAATGTGGTCCGTGACGCTATAAATCTGGGCAGCTAGGACCCGGATAAAAGCGATGCACAACACAAGGGCATGAAACACAGTGGCCCGACCGTACGCAAACAAAGACGACTTTCCAAACACCTCCCTTCCACCCTCCTCACCCACTCATGCTTGGCTCGAGGCCCAGGACATTCATCTCACTTTGGTGACATGTGAGGTTGTGCGTCCCATCAGGGCACAACCTATCCATCAAATTGGTCATCTGGTTTAGCAGCAATGAAACTAAGGAAGAGAAAATTCCCTGCATGTCCATGGTGAAGCACGAAGATCATCATGTCTCCAATATCCATGATGTACACCTTCAGTACTTTCCTCCACCCAACAAGAAGGACGCGCCCATCGTTTTCTCGTGAGGTCGACTATGAAGTTGATTTAATATTGACACTAGGATGGAGAACAACTTTCATCTCAACATTTGCATCGATAGGAATGATCTCTTGGCCAGCTTCGTAATGATCCACAAGCATCCAAATTTGATCAAAAATGTCGATGACAAACTGTCGGTGTCAAAACCGACGGATCTCGGGTAGGGGTTCCCGAATTATGGATCTTGGATCGATGGGGAACGAGGGATGCATAACACGATATTTACCCAGGTTTAGGCCCTCTCTAAGAGGTAATACCCTACGTCATGCTTGATTATATTGCTTGTGTATATGGGGGTTACAGAGTTGATCTACCTCGAGATCAGTGGAACTAAACCCTAACTAGTAGGATGGCACTTGTTCTCTTGGCCTCTATGGACTAAGCCCCCTGGTTTATATAGACACCAGGGGTACTAGGGTTCACATACAGTCAGTTACATAGAAAGGAACACCGAATCTTCCATCTTGACTTGGAGCACACACCAAGGCAGAAAAGTCTTCGGACCGGACATAATGCAGCCCAACAGTCCGGCCCATGAGAGCTGGGTCAGCCTCCCAAGGACCCCCTAGTCCAGGACTCCCTTAGTAGCCCCCGAACTAGCCTTCAACGTCGGCTTCTTGTAACTCCCATGACTGCAGAATCCGGCTTGCAGGCGAGTTCCCTTGTCTTCCGAGTATTCGAAATAATCATCCCCCAGAGAAGTCTTCAAGCGATGCTTGATCCAATTCGGCTATACGCCGAGCCGTGTCCAGAGTCTGAACTATCTGTTTTACTTAGCCCTGAAGGCCAATCCTTTAAGTGTAAACAATATCTTTGACTGACAACTTTTGGCGAAGGGTCATGCCTGGTCATAAACATGAAGACCCGATATGCGGTTCGAGGCCATCCCTTCACAGGCACGTCTCTTCGAGGTGGAGATCGTGCCCCATTTTTTAAGGGATTCGACCAATGATTTCAGAGTATCCCACTCACGCATAATTCCACGAGTTTATTGGGAATAGGCGAGGTGAGCGACGCATTTGTAGGACTCTTGGTATTACGACTGCTTATAAAAGGGAGTAGCCACAATCGTCCCCGTACGCCTTCTTCTTCCTCTCACCATAGCCTTTCCCAATCTACAGAGCTTGAGCGCTCCAACTCATCTTTCCGCAAATTCAAGTTCGGGAATGGCCAGATCTGGAGCGAAGGGCAAGTGGGAGGCCTCGTGCGTCACCAACAACGACATAGAGGACTTGAAGCGAGCAGGCTTCCTCTCCCTTAACATCGCTCATCGGTCCCCAGAGGAGGGCCAGATCGTGCCGACGCCCCGCACCGGCAAACGGGTAGTGTTCGTCCCCCACTTCATCCGAGGACTGGGTTTCCCCCTCCATCCGTTCGTGCGAGGTTTGATGTTCTACTACGGGATCGACTTCCACGACCTGGCTCTGAACTCCTTCCTTCACATCTCGGCTTTCATCATCATCTGTGAGGCCTTCCTTCGGGTCCAGTTGCACTTCGGCTTATGGCTGAAGGTATATAATGTTAAGCCGAAGATCGTCGACAGCTAGCATGCGGATTGCGAAGGTGCCATAGTGAGCAGGCTTACCCGACTCGGCTGGCCAGAGGGCGTGTTTGTAGACACGGTCAAGATCTGGCAGAAAGTTGGTTTTACATCACGGAGCCCCACGAGGCAAACTGGGCAACTGCTCCGGATTTCAGATCCGGACCCCCCGCAAGGTTAACCTCGTGGACCAGACAGAGCCTCGACTGGGAGCCTGTCGCAGAGGTGAAGGCACTGCAAAAGCGCGTCACCAACATGATAGAGGCGGGGGTCACAGTGACCAACATGGTCCAGATCATGCTCCACCGCAGTCTGCTACCCTGCCAACATCGAGCCACCCCGATGTGGTCCTGGAAGCCCGAATACCCCCGCTCCATGCAGTATTTCCACGGCACCACCCGTGAGAAGTTGTGGAGAGCGTTGTTCCAGCCACAGGAGACCTGGCCAGCCGAGGCGGAAGACGTCGGCCTCGACGCCGAACACCCTCCCAAGGAGGTAATGTGATACCACTTCCCCTTTATGCTTGGATATTTATCTTTTCATTACGGCTCTAAATCCCCTGTTTCTTTGGCTAAAGAAAGCTGTGAAGATGGGCAGACCGACCCCGCTGCCCGAAGACCCCATGTCTGCCTAGCTAAGGGAGATGCTGACAGTGGCACCTTACAAGACGCCGGAGAAGAAGGAGAAAAAGAAGAACCCCACGAGGGGGGCCCGGGAGGGCCTCCGCCCACTAAGTCCGGGGACACTCACGCCCCTTCTGTGCAAGAGGGGGGACCAGGAAGAAGAGGAGGAGGAGGAGGAGAGCGGCTCCTCCCGCACCAGGAAAAGAGCGACACCAACTGAAGCCGAAGGGGAGAACCCTTCTCCAGCTCCGAAGAAGAGGGGAAAGGGGAAGCTGGTCCTGCTTGATGATAGTTCGGACTCTGATGAAGAGTCCGCAGCCTCTGAGCGGATCCCGGAGAAGGTTACCAGGGTCAAGCCCCACACCGAAAGGTAAGAGTCCGAAGACTCGTCTGGTTGTTGGTTTTACTAACCCATTACAATAATCATCTGTGTCCTCACATTGCAGCCCAGCGCGCGACCGCCCCAACGACCAGATATCCGAGGGCACTTCTCCGCCAACAGATCTGGCGGAGAGCGGGTGCGCATCGGATGCTGCACCCCGTCCGGTAATCGGAGAGACCGGGGAGGTGTTGTCCTGAAGGACCCTGATACGTCTCCAACGTATCTACTTTTCCTAACGCTTTTCCTCTTGTTTTGGACTCAAATTTGCATGATTTGAATGAAACTAACCCCGGACTGACGCTGTTTTCAGCAGAACTACCATGGTGTTGTTTTTGTGCAGAAATAAAAGTTCTTGGAATGGAACGAAACTTTGCGAGGATTTTTTATATCAATAAAGAGAATTTCTAGAGCCAAGAACCACCGAAGGGGGGCACCTGGGTGGGCAAAACCCACCAGGGCGCCCCCCTCCAGGTGCGCCCAGGTGGGTTGACCCCACCTGGTGGCCCCGCAGACCCTGGAACCGACGCTATAAAATCCTATTTTTGGAGAAAAAATTAGGGAAGAAAGAATTATCGCGTTCCACGAGACGGAGCCGCCGTCACCTTCTGTTCTTCATCGGGAGGCCAAATCTGGAGTCCGTTTGGGGCTCCAGAGAGGGGGATCTCCATTCTTCGTCATCACCAACCCTTCTCCATCGCCAATTCCATGATGCTCCCCACCGGGAGTGAGTAATTCCTTCATAGGCTCGCTGGTCGGTGAGGAGTTGGATGAGATTCATCATGTAATCGAGTTAGTTTTGTTAGGGCTTGATCCCTAGTATCCATTATGTTCTGAGATTGATGTTGCTATGACTTTGCCATGCTTAATGCTTCTCACTTTGGGCCCGGGTGCCATGATTTCAGATCTGAACCATTTATGTTATCACCATTATATCCATGTTCTAGATCCGATCTTGCAAGTTATAGTCACCTACTACGTGTTATGATCCGGCAACCCCGGAGTGACAATAGTCGGGACCACTCCCGGTGATGACCGTAGTTTGACGAGTTCATTTATTCATCGTGTGTTAATGCTTTGTTCCGGTTCTCTATTAAAAGGAGGCCTTAATATCCCTTAGTTTCCAATAGGACCCCGCTGCCATGAGAGGGTAGGACAAAAGATGTCATGCAAGTTCTTTCCATAAGCACGTATGACTATTTACGAAATACATGCCTACATTATATTTATGAACTGGAGCTAGTGTCGTATCGCCCTAGGTTATGACTGGCACATGCTGAATATCATCCAACAAGTCACCGATCCAATGCCTATGAATTTCCTACATATTGTTCTTGCTAAATTACTACTGCTATCACTGTTACCGTTACTATTACTGTTGTCACTATTATCAAAACTATCATACTACTTTGCTACTGATCACTTTGCTGCATATAATTAATCTCCAGGTGTGGTTGAATCGACAACTCAGCTGCTAATACTTACAAATATTCTTTGGCTCCCCTTGTGTCGAATCTATAAATTTGGGTTGAATACTCTACCCTCGAAAACTGTTGCGATCCCCTATACTTGTGGGTTATCAAGACCTTTTTCTGGTGCCGTTGCCTGGGAGCATAGCTATATTTGTTGAGTCACTTGGGATTATTATCAATTTATCACTATGAAGAATCTGAAGGATGCTAAGACTAAGATTTTTCCCTCTAAGACGAGGGGAGGTAAGGAACTGCCATCTAGCTCCGCTTTAGATTCACCTTCTGTTATAAGTAAACTTGCAACACCACCACATACTATTAATCCTGATATGTCGCAAGTTATTGATGATGGCACTTCTGCTATGAATGATGCTTATGATGATGCTAGTACCTTGCATGATGATGATGTGCCACTAGGGGAATTTCTTGATGAACAAATTGCTAGAGTAAGACAACATGATATTGTTGAAACTGATGATGAGCTTGAAACTAAGAATCTTGAAACACCTGCTAGAACTAGCCCTCCTAGATATGAAATGCCTAAGGTACCGGAAGGTTATGTTATGAATGAGGAGACAACTAGAGATATTCTTGCTTGTAAGGATAGAATGATCTAGAGAAATTATTATGCAAGTATAAAGAAAAATCTCTGAATGCTAGAATGCAATATGATCCTAAGTTTGCTACCTCACCCATCTTTATTGATGATAAGGATTATGAATTCTCTGTCGACCCAGACTTAATTACTTTGGTTGAATATGATCCTTTCCATGGTTATGAAACTGAAATTGTTGTGGCACATCTTACTAAGTTGAATGACATAGCCACCCTTTTTACTCATGATGAGAAAATTCGCTATTACTATATCCTCAAATTGTTTCCGTTCTCATTAAAGGGTGATGCTAAAGCTTGGTACAATACTCTTGCTCCTGGTTATGTGCGTAGTCCCTAGGATATGATTTATTACTTCTCTGAAAAATATATCCCTGCTCATAAGAAACAAGCTGCTTTACAGGAAAATTTTAAATTTGCGCAAATTGAAGAAGAGAGTCTCCCACAAGCTTGGGGGAGGATTCTCCAATTGCTTAATGCTTTGCCTGATTATCCTCTTAAGAAAAGTGAAATACTTGATATCTTCTATAATGGACTAACCGATGCTTCTAGGGATTTCCTAGATAGTTGTGTTGGTTGTGTTTTCAGGGAACGTACTATTGGGCAAGCTGAAGAATTATTGAATAATATATTGAAAAATTATGATGATTGGACTCTTCCTGAACCACCGCCTAAACCCACTCTGAAGAAGAGGGGTATATTATATCTCAGTCCTGAAGATATGCAAGAGGCAAAGAAATCTATGAAGGAAAAAGGTATTAAAGATGAGGATGTTAAAAATTTACCTCCTATTGAAGAAATACATGGGCTTAATACACCACCACCTAAGGTGGTAGAGGTAAATTCTCTAAGGAAATTCAATGATAATGATAATCCTCACAATATGCACCCTAGCCAATGCCTTTATGAGTTTGAGAATTACATTACAAAACAAGATCACCTCAATGCAAATGTTATGAAACAATTGAAATACAATTCTGATATGATTGCTCGCTTGAGTGACTTGTTATTTAGAATCTCAAATGATGTTAGGGGTGTGGGAAAGCATGCTTCTATGGTTCAAACTCAGTTAGAACAAGTTGCTAAATCTCAAAGAGAGTTACTAGATGAAATGAATAATAGCATACATGACTTTGCTGTTAGAGTAGCAACTAGAGGAGGTAAAATGACTTAGGAACCACTTTATCCTGAGGGACACCCAAAAAGAATTGAACAAGACTCTGAAAGAGCTAACACTGATGCACGTAGTCCTCCTAAAAAGAAAAAGAAGAAGAAGAATGATAGGACTTTGCATGCCTCTAGTGAACCTGAAGTAGAAAAACCTCCTGATAATGATAATGAAGTCTCTATCTCTGATGCTGAAACTCAACCTGGTAGTGAACACTCACCTTCTGATAATGAAAAAGATAATGATGAGGTTCATGAAAATACTCAAACAAATAGTAAGGAACCAGAAAATGATGTTGAGATAGAACCTGCAGTTAATCTTGATAACCCACAACTCAAGAATACAAGATATGATAAAAGAGACTTTATTGCTAGAAAAAACGGTAAAGAAAGAGAACCGTGGGTTCAAAAACCTATGCCTTTTCCACCTAAGTCAACTAAAAAGAAAGATGATGAAGAATTTGAACGCTTTGCTGAAATGCTGAGGCCAGTCTTTTTGCGTACTCGCTTGATTGATATCCTAAAAATGCCTCCTTATGCAAAGTACATGAAAGACATCATCCCAAATAAGAGAAAAATATCGGAAGCTGAAATCTCCAGCATGCTTGCTAATTTTACTTTTAAAGATGGAATACCTAAGAAACTTGGAGATCCGGGAATACCAACTATACCTTGCTCCATCAAAAGAAATTATGTGAAAACTGCTTTGTGTGATTTGGGAGCTGGTGTTAGTGTTATGCCTTTCTATTTATATAAAAGACTTGATTTGAATAAACTCACACCTACTGAAATATCTTTGCAAATGGCTAACAAATCAACTGCCATACCTATCGGTATTTGTGAGGATGTGCCCGTTGTTGTTGCTCATGTTACTATTTTGACTGATTTTGTTATACTTGAGATGCCCGAGGACGACAACATGTCAATTATCCTTGGTAGACCCTTCTGGAATACTGCAGGGGCTGTTATTGATTGCAATAAAAGCAAGGTCACTTTTCATATCAATGGTAATGAGCATACGGTGCACTTTCCGAAGAAACAATTCCAAGTGAATGGTATTAATGTTATTGAAAAATCTTCGACAATAACTATTGGAAGTTTTCAACTACCTCTACCTACTGTCAGAAAGAAATATGAAATGCTTATTGTTGGGGACATTCATATCCCCGTTGAGGTAACTTAGTGATTTACGAAAGTTCTTCGGTTTCATGCTAATCGAAAGTGGTTGTTAATAAGACTTGATCAACCTTATTAATGGATCATTTTTGAGAGGCATGAAGTTGATGAATTTAGTAAGCACTACTTTCTGTCCCTACCTTTTGTTTTGTGTCTTTATTAGTTAAATAAAATAAAATGCCATGTTTTGTCTGTTTTCTGAATTTTCCATGAAATAAAAAAATGACCCAAAAATAGAAGTTCTCAGAATGCTCTGAAAATTTAATACGATTTTTTTCTGAATATTTAAGAATTTTTGGTGCAAATTATATCATAGGGAGGTGCACCAGGTAGGCACAACCCACCTGGGCGCGCCCTGGTGGGTTGTGGTCCCCACGTGGGCCCCCTCACTTATCCCTTCATCCCACATCATCACCTACCTCCAGAAAAAATCACCATTGCTCTCTCTCTCTCTCTCTCTCTCTCGTGTTCTTGCTCTCAGACCCACGGATTTTGATCTCTTTGCTCGAAGCTTCGTTTCTGAAACTGTTTCAGGGAATTGTTGCTTAGAATGTGACTCCTCCGTTTGTCCAATTAGTTTTTGCTTTAGTGGTTTATATTTTGAATAATTAGTTGCTCTTAGTGTTGCTGTAGATGAGCTTGCATGTTGAATTCTTAGAGTTCTAAGTAGTTTGAATGCTTGCTATGGCCTCTAGGTATCCCTATGAGTAGTTGCTACCAATATTGTGAAGTTTTGTTGATAGATTTTTGTCACCTAATAAATTTTCAGAAAATTGTACGCAAATATGATGAACCTCTTTGGAAGGAGTTCTTCAAGGAGGAGATCCTCGGGGGCATCTTCTAATGACAGCTCTGCTCATCGGTCTTACATTGAACCAAGTGAGAGTTCCATACGAGATGCCATCACCAAAACATGCTTATGGCCATGCGACGATTATATGGTGAGTGTGGGCATTAAGGAGGAATTTGAGCAATATGTTCACAATGCCGATCTCGGTCCCTACATTTCAGATAAGTGCAATCAACACCACACTCTGACCGAATCATTTGTCAAAGGATTTAAATTCCATCCCCGTGAGTCTAGGGTGTCATTTAAACTGTATGAAAATTCATTTACCATATCACTTGAGAGATTTGCTCACCACTGCAAAATTCCATTTTGGGGTTCGCTTGATGAACCACCAAAACTTGAGTTCCAAACATTTTTGTCTAGCCTTTGCTACGGTGAGAATAGGGGAGTGACGCAAGGTAGAATAAAGAGCATTCATTTTCCCGCAATTCGGTACTTTGCATTATTCAATGGGAAATGTATTGTAGGCAAACAAGATTGTAGTACACTTTGTGCTCCAGACTTGAGCCTAATACGCACCGCTCTCACCGGTGACAGAAGCTATAATCTTGGAGCGATTGTTGCACGTAGGTTGCAAGACAACGCTAATAGTGGTTATTTTTATTGTGGAATTTATGCCACGCCCTTAGCAAGAGAGTTGGGTGTTTCACCTTTACCATATGACCCTATTTTACCCACTCAGTATTTAGACTTTGATGCTACGAAGCGCCATAAGATCCTTAATGATAAACCTGATAATTTCACTTATAAATTGTTGTTTAATCAAGAGTCCGTTGTATACACATATTTGCCTGCGCCTGCTCTCTTTGACTATGACAGCAGGGGAAGATATTTTGTTCTTGAGAGCAAGGCTTGAGCTCACAACGCGGCGGTTGTGCCTGCACGGCAGGCCGAGGCATCCGCACCGAGAGCCTCCGTGAGCTATCACCCTGACTATTATCCAGGCTACTGATTGATTACCAAGTTAGGCCAAAAGCCTAAGCTTGGGGGAGTACATGTTTCTCACCGACTTTACATTCATGTTCACATATGTCAGCTGTCGGTGTTCACACTTTCTCATTGTATTATCCATGTTAAATTAGTTTTCTCGCTTTCTTCTTGTGTGTTTGAAAAACTTTGAGAAAATCCAAAAATATCTCTTGTTTCTTTTTGTTTTTCTTTCTAGAGTAGTTAGCTGTAGCACTAAAGAGAAAACCCAAAAAGATTTCCCTGTTCTTCTTTTGCTTGTTGGGAGCTTTCCCGTGTAAATAGTTTTTCTGTTTTTGCTTTTCCCTTTTATTTGCTTCCTTCAGATAAAACCAAAAAACTCCAAAAATATTTCAGTGTGTTTCTCTGAATTTCTTTTCTTTTTATTGAGTCATACCGAGGAGAAGACCACGATGAAAATGTTGAGTGGCTCTCATATGCATAACTATTGATCTAATAAAGAACCCATTTTACCTTGTCTTCTCCCGTTGAATAAAATGTTTGCAGATTCGAGCTTAGTCCATGGCACTCTTGCACTATTATTATTTTCACATCGTTCAGTCGTGCAAGTGAAAGGCTATAATGACGATATTTGATGAACTGGCCATGGCAGAGAGAAACGGGTATGAACTCGACTTGTTCTATTTTTGTAAATATGTTTAACCAAGTATCCATGATTCAGCCCATTATGATTAAACATGTTTGCAATGACAATTAGAGATTATAGTTTCTCATGCCATGCATAAGTAGCTAAGAGTGGATAATGATTTATCTTGGGTGTCAACATTGCATTAAAATGATTGTGATGTAGTATGATGATATGGTATCCTCCTCTGAATGTTCGAGTGGCTTGACTTCGCACATGTTCATGCATGTAGTTGAATCAAAACCAACATAGCCTCTATGATATTTATGTTCATGGTGTTCATATCCTACTCATGCTAGTGTCCAATGTTACTTATGCATAATGCATGTTCATGACCGTTGTTGCTCTCTAGCTGGCCGCTTCTCAACCTATTTGCTAGCCTTCGCCTGTACTAAGTGGGAATTCTGCTTGTACATCCAAAAACCTTAAACCCAAGTTATTCCAGATGAGTCCACCATACCTACCTATATGCGGTATTACCCTACCGTCCTAAGTAAATTTGCATGTGCCATCTCTAAAAACTTCAAATAAATATCCTTATTGTGTGCCTGGATCGTTCATGGAACGACATGAGGTAGTTGGTATCTTTCATGCTAAGCGGGTTAGTCTCAGGATGAGTGTTTATTCACTCACCATCGCATGAGAAAAGGGCGGTAATAGGGATGCCCAGTCCCAAACTGCAAAAAGAATTGATCTTTCAAATAATCAAACAAAAACTCCCAACGGAGTCATAACCTTTACTTTATCGCTTGGGGACCGCCACTAGCGTGCTTAGCATGGAAGATATTGATAACTGATGGTCGCGAACTAAACAAGAAGGGTGCATGTCTCAAAATATCATTTACCTCTGTTTTAAAACTTAAGCTCTGGCACCTTTGCGAATCACCGCTTCCCTCTACAAAGGGACTTTCTATTTACTTTTATGTTGTGTCATCACCTTCTAAAATAAGCGCCAGACCTGAGAGCACTGCTGTCATGCTGATGCATTGTGTGTAGCTAATGTCGGGTGCATCATGACTGGATCTTTTCTACCATGAATTACAATGTTTAGTCGCTGCTTGAACTTTGGAGGTGCTCTACATTTATGTTTTGTGGTCTCAGAAAGGGCTAGTGAAATACCACTATTGTCATATTATATCATGGTTGTTTTGATAACATGTTGCCGTTTGAGATATCTTATTATTGCTCGCTAGCTAATTATGTCATTGATATGAGTTAATATAATTTTTCAGAGTTATTGTCGGCATGGTTAGTTATGATGTTGGCTGAAAACCTGGGTGCTGTTTAAGCTTATTTATGCAAACAAGAGCAAAAGAGTACATAAAAGTTTTTCTTTTTCACTTTCAGTTTATCAACTGAATTTCTTGAGGACAAGCAAAGGTTTAAGCTTGGGGGAGTTGATACGTCTCCAACGTATCTACTTTTCCTAACGCTTTTCCTCTTGTTTTGGACTCTAATTTGTATGATTTGAATGAAACTAACCCCGGACTGACGCTGTTTTCAGCAGAACTACCATGATGTTGTTTTTGTGCAGAAATAAAAGTTCTCGGAATGGAACGAAACTTTGCAAGGATTTTTTTATATCAATAAAGAGAATATCTAGAGCCAAGAACCACCGGAGGGGGGCACCTGGGTGGGCACAACCCACCAGGGCCCGCCCCCCTCCAGGCGTGCCCAGGTGGGTTGTCCCCACCTGGTGGCCTTGCAGACCCTGAAACCGACGCTATAAAATCCTATTTTCGGAGAAAAAAATCAGGGGAGAAAGAATTATCGCGTTCCACGAGACGGAGCCGTCGTCACCTCTTATTCTTCATTGGGAGGCCAGATCTGGAGTCCGTTTGGGGCTCCAGAGAGGGGGATCTTCGTTCTTCGTCATCACCAACCCTTCTCCATCGCCAATTCCATGATGCTCCCCACCGGGAGTGAGTAATTCCTTCGTAGGCTCGCTGGTCGGTGAGGAGTTGGATGAGATTCATCATGTAATTGAGTTAGTTTTGTTAGGGTTTGATCCCTAGTATCCATTATGTTCTGAGATTGATGTTGCTATGACTTTGCCATGCTTAATGCTTGTCACTTTGGGCCCGGGTGCCATGATTTCAGATCTGAACCGTTTATGTTATCACCATTATATTCATGTTCTAGATCCGATCTTGCAAGTTATAGTCACCTACTACGTGTTATGATCCGGCAACCCCGAAGTGACAATAGTCGGGACCACTCCCGGTGATGACCGTAGTTTGAGGAGTTCATGTATTCACCGTGTGTTAATGCTTTGTTCCAGTTCTCTATTAAAAGGAGGCCTTAATATCCCTTAGTTTCCAATAGGACCCCGCTGCCACGGGAGGGTAGGACAAAAGATGTCATGCAAGTTCTTTCCATAAGCACGTATGACTATTTACGGAATACATGCCTACATTATATTTATGAACTGGAGCTAGTGTCATATCGCCCTAGGTTATGACTGTCACATGATGAATATCATCCAACAAGTCATCGATCCAATGCCTACGAATTTCATACATATTGTTCTTGCTAAATTACTACTGCTATCACTGTTACCGTTACTATTACTGCTTTCCTGTCACTATTATCAAAACTATCATACTACTATGCTACTGATCACTTTGCTGCAGATAATTAATCTCCGGGTGTGGTTGAATTGACAACTCAGCTGCTAATACTTACAAATATTATTTGGCTCCCCTTGTGTCGAATCTATAAATTTGGGTTGAATACTCTACCCTCAAAAACTGTTGCGATCCCCGGTACTTGTGGGTTATCAGACCCCACCCGTGCCAAATACAGGGGGGATGAGGACATCTTCATGGCCGAGGCTAACGCTTCGGCCGCCGAAGACAAGGAGAAGGAGCTCGAGCAAGCCGAGCCCTCTCAGATGATGGTTCCGGGGCCTTAACGGCCCTCCGAAACACCGCAGCCGCCTACCACCGAAGGGGGAGCCGAGGCCCCACCGCCAGCACCAAACACTGGGGGACGGGTCACGTCCGAATGGCCGGACATGATGGAGGAGGTTGTGAAAGGCTCCTCCATAGCCGCGAAACACCGCACCCTGATGGGTGTGGTCTTGCAAAGCATTCGGTCCGTTAACAGCGGATTGAAAGATGCGTTTGGTGGCGTCTTAACAGGCTTTGAGGTAAACAAAGTAATGTTTTTTTCTTTATAAGTAAGATTTGAGCAGTCCTTATATGTAGCAGCCCCCAAGACTTTGGCAGGTTGCAAAGAAACCTGGCAGAGGATCGAAATCTTGAAGATATTGGCTAAAGTGTCATCTTTGTTGTATGTTACAAGCTTCGGCGTTGGCGGCTGCTGCCATGCCGCGGAGTTGGTTGAGATCAATCGGAAGCTGTAGGGCTCCCATGAAGAGCTCAAGCTCGTCAACAAGCGGCTTGACGAAGCACAAGGTTAGTCTGTTCGAGACACAATACTTTGCCTAGTTGTCGTTAAGTAGACTATTCGGGATGATCCCCTAAGTAAGAAAATGATTGCAGCTGGTGCCCCAGAGGTCGAGAACCTCAGAGCCGAGTTGCGGAAGGTGAAAGCCGGCGCAGTCAAACAGAAGGTGGCGGGCGAACGAACGACCATCGAGCTCACGTTGGTGAAAAACGACAGTGAGAAACAGGAGGCCAGGGTGGCCGAAGTGCAACATGAGCTCAAGGATGCCATCACTAAAATGTGAGGACCTTGAGCAGAAGAATAAGGAGCATGCCACCGACCAGGCAAGGATGAAGACGGAGGTGCAAGAGGCACGGACGGAGGCGCGAGGAGCTCGGGAGGAGCTCCATCAAGTAAAGCAAATTGCGATGGTAAGCAGCACTTACTGCAAAGTGTCTTTGGAGGAAAAATATTCGCGTTGCTTACCCGGGTTTGGTGTTCCACATGCGCCTTTATAGAGCTCCCGAGGAGTGCGGCAGATGCTTCTAAGCACTATGCGGCTCGGGAGGGTGACTCCAAACTGAGGCTATTCTGGACGCAGTTTCAAGCGCTCGAGCACCCTCCTTGTAGATCAAATGAAGTAGTTGATGGAGCTGCACCGGATGGCAGAGCCGGCGATGAAGGACCTTGGCATCTGGCTCTGGCCATCCGAGCCCATACCGAGCAGCTACTTTGGTTTGGTGGCGAAGCTATGTGACGTTGCCACTCGTGTTGATGACGTGAAGCGCTCGGTATGCATCGAGGGGGCTCGGATGGCGTTCTCGAGGACCATGGTGCACTGGCCGAAGATAAAGCCTGTCGGGATGGCCACTAGACCGCCCGCAACTGGAAAGGAGCACAGGCGCCCGGAGCAGTACATCTCCGCCGTTATGGACGGTGCTCGGGCCGTAGAGGCATTGTGTTCCAAGATATAATCCTTGAGTGATTGCGTCGTGATGTATTAAACTGCGGTTTGAACCTTTACCATGCAGTTGTTCATGTATGGTTATATCGTACTTATGTGCGCTTATGATAATTTTGACTCCAGTGCGGCCGTTTTTATTCTGAAAGTTACCAGTCGTTGGCTTCAGCCCCCATGTAGATGCTACGAGGGGTGTTCTATTCTTTGCAATGTAACCCTTAGCCGACGTCTCGGTGCCCGGAGGCGGTAGTGTAAGAGAAGAACAAGGCAATCAAACTATGCGGCTTTATGACTTTCACTTAACCATAGGAGCTTGACTATGGGGGCTGGTAACCACCAGCCCCCCGTGTGAGAAAATGCGAGGCAGACCTGAAGGTTAGGCATCAACCACGTGATTTGTACAAGGATAAATACTTCGTGTTACACGGTCTAATCGCTAACGATTTGGGGTTTAATACCAGTCGTTGAATCGCTGACCAGTTCACGCATATTATGGCAGTCAGTTCTCGGCTTTCTCCACCGAGGTACTTAACCTAACTAGGCGGAAGTACAATTGCAGTGGTTCTCCCTTTACCTTCTTAGCCGTACATTCGGAACGTAAGAAGGTAAGCACAGGAGCGGGGCAACCCAACTATTGACCCAAGACATAATTCGGAATTGATGCATATAATGCAATATCTGGGACGCTGGACACATCTTAGAAGGTTAGGTGCTGGACTTAGCATGCGGGGTGTGCGTTACGGTCGAGCCCCCGGTCTATTAGCCGGTTTGCATGTGGGGCGGATATACGCCAGACGGGTTTTAGTGTAAAATCGAAGAGCAGGGAAAAAGAGCGGAATACAAATAACTGTATAAGGACCTGAAAAGGCTTGCTTTTATTTCCCATAGGCTCAGGCCGTTTGCTCGTACAATTCTAACTGCCGGACACAGCATAAGTTCCTTTTAAGAGAGGAAGAAAAAGAAATTTACAGATGCAAGGTTTACGTAGGGCCTTGATGTGTGGGTTGACTCCCAAACCGTGCCCTACTGCACGTCTGCGCCTTTGCTTCTGTTTGGGAGAGCAACTCCATGGGTTTACTGTCTGCTGGCAGGTCCTTGAAGGGAGGCTTCAAGAGGTCACTGTATTGGTGGGGCTTGATGCCGGATAGGTCCTAGGTGGTACCTATTCGTCGTCCGAAGACGTATTGTTCCAAGGTGCAGTCAAACCGAGCTCTTGGTTGTTAAACCCCATAGCTGCCCATGGTATTTTAAGAGCAAAATTGTGGTATCGAGGCATGTGACATGCTAATGTGGTGGGAAGGCCATGGGGGGTGTATTTCTATATGCGTCAAACGCAGGGAGGCCCCTTGGGCGGAGACAGGGCACATGCTCGCTAGGTTGACTCACGCGCCTTAATGGCGAGCTGGCACTTCGGTCCTTCGTATTCGGCTGCTAAAGCTGCGGTGTGTTCCTCCGTCCGAAGAGAGCGCTCCATATTGCCATTGACTGTAATGACGCCTCTAGGTCTGGGCATCTTCAATTTGAGGTAAGCATAGTGGGGGACGGCGTTGAAATGAGCGAATGTCGTTCGGCCCAGGAGGGCGTGATAGCCACTGCGAAAGGGGGGCGATGTCGAAGATCAAGTATTCGCTCTAGAAGTTATCCGGAGAGCCAAATACTACTTCCAAAGTGAGAGTGCCCGAGCAACGTGCTTCGATGCCGGGGATTACCCCCTTGAAGGTGGTGTTACTGGGTTTGATCCTTGACGGGACTATTCCCATTTTCCTTACCGTGTCTTCATAGATTAGGTTGAGGCTGCTGCCACCGTCCATAAGGACTCTAGTGAGGTGGTAGCCATCAATGATTGGGTCGAGGACCAAAGCCACCGATCCTCCATGACGGATACTGGTTGGGTGGTCCCTGCGATCGAAGGTGATCGGACATGACGACCATGGATTGAATTTCGGGGCTACAGGCTCTATGGCGTAGACGTCCCGAAGTGCGCGTTTCCTCCCCTTCTTGGGTATATGAGTGGCATATATCATATTCACTGATTTAACCTCTGGAGGGAATTGCTTTTGGCCTCCATTGTTTGGCCTGCGAGGCTCCTCGCCATCCTCGTTGCGGGGACTTTTGCCCGCATCTTTGGTTGTAGCCTTGCTGGCCTGCTTAATTTCCCAACAATTACGGTTGGTGTGGTTGGCAAGCTTGTCTGCGGTGCCATGTATCTGGCACGGCCTATCCAAGATAACATCCAACTTGGAGGGTCTATCTTGGTTTCCTTTAGAGGGCTTCTTATGCGGCCCTGACTTGGAATTATGGAATCCGGCATTTATTGCCGTGTCATCAGCCTCGGCGCCGTTGTGGCAACGCTTAGCGTCGTGGCTTTTCGTTGCCATCCCAGACTTCCGAAGTGCCGGGGTCTTCTGGGTTGGTGCTTTTACGAGCCAACTAGCTATCTTCGCCTGGGCAAAAGCGGGTCATAAGGGAGGTAAGGGCCGCCATTGTCTTCGGCTTATCCTGGCCGAGCTGGCGTGCCAGCTAGCCATTCGTCCCAGATAATGTGCCTGAATGCGGATATGGCTTCAGCATCCACGCAATCAACTATCTGATTCTTTTTAGTCAGGAACTGATTCCAGAATTGTTGGGCTGACTCCCCGGGCCGTTGGACCACAGGAATCAAGTCATCGGCGTCCGGAGGCCGGACATAGGTGCCTTGAAAGTTGGCTCAAAAAGCATCTTCAAGCTCTTCCCAGCTCCCTATGGAGTGTTCGGGGAGGCTGTTCAAGCAATGCCGGGCTGGTCCTTTGAGCTTTAATGGCAGATATTTGATGGTGTAGAGGTCGTCTCCTCGTGCCATATGAATGTGGAGAAGAAAGTCTTCAATCCACACGGCCGGGTCCATAGTTCCGTTGTATGGCTCGATTTACGGGTTTAAACCCTTCTGGGAATTGGTCCTGCATCACCTCATCCGTGAAGCACATTGGGTGAGCGGCGCCCCTTATTCGGGCCACGTCTCGTCAAACTTCAGAATCCATTCGTGCCTGGAGTTGATCGCGAGCTCTATCGTTTTGGTCAAGCCATGCTTGGTATCCGTCTCTTCTTTCGGGAGGGTAGTCTCTTGATCCGTAAATGGACCTTGATTGGCCCACTCTAACGGCCAGGTCGTTTCGCAGATCGTATTGATAAGTTGGTTGTGCCGCCTCCTTGCCTTTATGGCGAGGGGGGGCTGGTGGGGGTTCGGGCTCTCTGTCCGGCCTGTCTCTTCCTCGAGGGGGGCGGTCGGGCTGGTCGCCTTGAGTCCGTCTTGGCGGTACAGGCTCGAGGGCCTCGTCGTAGAACTGTGGCAATAGTTTGCGCTTGGGGTAGCTCTTTGTCTGTCGCTCATAGTCGTACCCTTCTTCGGCTTCTAGGACTTTCGTCCATCTGTCGTTGAGGGTGTCTTGTTCGGGCTTTATCTGTTGCTGCTTCTTCTTCAAGCTTCGCGAGGTAGCTATTAGCTGTTGTTTGAATCACTTTTGTTCCAATGGATCTTCTGGGACGATAAAGTCCTCAAGTCCAAGGTTGAATTCCTCTTCGGAGAGGGGCATATAGTTGTTGTCTTCCGAATCATTGGGGTCCTCGAGAGTATGCTGACCCTCCTGCCCCTCTAAGCCGTCAGATTGGTGTATGGGGGCGGGGTCGCCGAGGTCTTCCACATTGTCCGGGGTGTCGCCGTCTGCAGTGCCCGTGTTGCTTTCTGTGCTACATCGCCCCTTGGAGCGTTGACGTTGCCTCTGGCGCTTGGGGGTCTCCTCTCCAGGTTTATCATCCCTTCTGGGGGTGCCGTCCCCATTGGCGCCATCGTCGTCGTCCTTGGGGGTGTCCACCATGTATATGTTGTAGGTGGATGTGGCCGTCCATCGGCCAGTGACGGGAGGGGCCGTGGCCTCACCATCGTCGTCCATGTCATTAGCATCCTTGGAGGCATAGTCCAGCATGTCGGTTAAATCTTCGATTGTGGCTATTAGGTGGGTGGTGGTGGGACATAAAATTCCCTGTGGCCTACCTTAAGGCTCCATTGAGCATGGGCCGAGGACTGGCCATCGACAATAGCCATCATCTAGATCCGGTCTAGTGGCTCGTTCAATAAGGCCAGGCTGGCCAGATCTGCATATGAAGCCTCTTCGAGGTTGACCTCTGTCGTGATGGTGGAGCGGGGCACGAGTCCGGCCTAGGCCGAACCCTGGACTTCAGACACCATACCACTGTCAGGGCTCAAAGCCGAATCCGTAGCGAGGAGGGTTAGTCCGGCTGGGGTCGATTCCCCGTCTTCGGACACCGAACTCCGCAGAAGGCTCAAGGACAAACCCACAATAGGGACGGAGGGTTTTAATAGGACCGATTCTTGGTCTTCGGACGTAGGTAGTGCTTCTGAGCTCGAGGCCGGTAGCGCAGTAGGGGCTGATCCGGAGATCGGACCGGGGAGAGGGCCCGAAGTCAATGCTTCGGATGTTGAGTTTGTTGAAGGTACGGCTGAAAAGCCACTGAAGATCAGATCGCCTCGAGCGTCAGTGACATACTCGAGGTTTCCAAACCTGATCTACTGCTCGGGGGTGAAATTGTCGACCTGGTTGAGACGACCAATCGAGTCAGCGTGCAGGACAATGCTTCCGAACGTGAAAATTTGCTCGGGGATGAAGATGTCCCCGGTGTTGATGCCGTCTCCGATGATCAGGCAAGCCATCGATCCTTCGGTGATCCGACAGCGGAACTCTCAATGAAAGCACCAATGTCTGTGTCAAAACCGGCGGATCTCGGGTAGGGGGTCCCGAACTGTGGATATTGGATCGATGGGGAACAAGGGATGCAGAACACGATATTTACCTAGGTTTGGGCCCTCTCTAAGAGATAATACCCTACGTCCTGCTTGATTATATTGCTTGTGTATATGGGGGTTACAGAGTTGATCTACCTCGAGATCAGAGGAACTAAACCCTAACTAGTAGGATGGCGATTGTTCTCTTGGCCTCTATGGACTAAGCCCCCTAGTTTATATAGACACCAGGGGTACTAGGGTTTACATACAGTCGGTTACATAGAAAGGAACACCGGATCTTCCATCTTGACTTGGAGCACACACCAAGGCAGAAAAGTCTTCGGACCAGACACAATGCGGCCAACAGTCCGGCCCACGAGAGCTGGGCCGGCCTCCCGAGGACCCCCTAGTCCAGGACTCCCTCACAAACCGCATCCCTTCCCAACTTACTCTGGTTCCGTTAGTCATCTCCATGTTCTTTAAAAATGTTTTGTTACAATATCAAGTTCATAATAAGCTGCCAAATTATCTGTAAATATGACTAGTTTAATATAGAGCCCAAATGTAATGTGATTTACAATTAGTTAGGGAAAAAGATCCATCACGAACAGAGTCTCATGTCATCAAAAGTTAATCGCCAGGGGAAGCTATGGGCAAGGATGCTCGTCAAAGAAAATAAGAACACACCATGAGCATAAGCATTTGCAAACAGTAGAGGAAAAATCCTTCAAATAGTTTGTTTAACTTCTAGACTCCAGTTGGTCTCTATGCCAATTGTGGCAATGGGTCATCTAGTCAATATAGGTTCCACCACACAATCAATAGTTATCAATGCCATGAAAGTTAACTCAATGAAATTAGTTGAAAGCAGCTTCGTGAAAATCTCGTGTGTCCTCAATATTGATTTGATCAATATAAGTACTTCAACCGGCTTGTCTTTAAGCATTATTAAGGACTGGGTCACTTTCTGCACAATTGCACTTTTGTTATAAGGTATGTTCTTGTGATATAAACTAACTATCAAACAATGTTTGCAGCTTTTACATTGGTTCCTTATTAGTTTCCATCAACCAATTCCTTCTCCTCCTCAGATATTTCTACACTCTTACTTGTCGAAAAGGGCTACAACAGATGCCCTACACCGGTGGGTTATAATGACTCGGTTTATCCACTACTATACATTTTAGCATGATAAAATCAAAACAATTACGTGTCCAAGTTGACAAATTATAAGATTATGGAAACTTTATTTATAATTGTAAAATATATATTTAAACAAAAGCACCGGGTCCACCATAGTAAGTATGCACACCATAGTCATTATATCCGTAACCATAAGCCTTCGCGGTATATTTTGATGAACTGGTGACGACAAGACGAGCTTTTCGGGCATCTGGATTAGCATACTTGTTTTCATTATCTACAATTAGGATATTTCTTACAACCGATGCTTTTCCACGTTCTTCAGAAGCAAAATGACCACTACCCATCTGCGGAGAGTCTGATGAGGCAGTCGGACCTTGAACATACCCACCCTATAATGCATAATTACATTGATCCTTCATGAAATGGAAAATTTCCTTTGGCCAATATCCAATATGTATGTTTTGTTCACCGTAAGACACCCACCAATTTTTAGTCAGCGGGTCCTAGAATAAATCAAGGTTCATGGTAAACACTTCAATGGACTTGAAATGAATACTAGTCTATCAAATGTTTGTGTTGAATTGAAATTATCCTTATAAATGTATGCCATATTAACATCAATATATGATGAAAGAGATATTTGGTACTCTCACCTCTATGTTAAAATATTTTCTTAAATTGAAAGTTTTTAGTAAGATTGTGCTATCTAATGGTTTGGCCACCTATAAGTTTGGTTTAAGCAATGTCTTCAGGTTTTCATCAAAATATAATTCTTGTATTTCGTACGACAAAATGAAATACAAGTATCAACAAAAATATTAACATGATAATACCTTGAAAATGGCAACATCTATGATGTATTGTGGTCCGCCATAGATAGAAACTGGTTTAAGTCTTCCTCCTAGACCAACAATTGAGCTAACTTGTACGAAAGCGCCACAATCATGATCAGGGAAAATTGTGTTCTTTAAGCCATCAACCTTTACACAGATGTTTTCCAAGGTCAATAACAACTATATCATTGTAAGTCACTCACACTAAATTGAAGAATGCACATCCAAGGAAATAGTTATGGATTACCCAAGCAACGTGAAACCTAGCAAGGCTGTCACCACTGTAGCTTGGATATACCCAAGAACCAGCACCTATCCCATCTGCAAGGCCTACTCTTTGTATCCCTTTAATTTGTATCCATGATGCACTTAGATCCTTACTAGTATTCTTCACCTTAGGTTCATAGATATTTATTTTAGCCCGCGTTCCGTATAGCACATCTAGATACTCAAATCCTGCAACCTGAAAGCCCAAATAATATATTGGTTTGTTTACAATGAAAATACAAATGCTTATAAAACATAAGAAAGATTGACATTGCATCACAACAAAAATTTGATGAACATCACTTAATGGTGCCGCTAAGGTAAATATTAACCAAACACTTTGAGAAACTTTCATCCACTCTAATGGCAACACAAATAACAAATGTAAAAATTAAATTGGTTTGTAAATTTCAAATTCAGTTGTTTCCATTTACTTATTGGACTACCTTGGACCATCTATTTCATTTAAAGTATGAATTTAATGCGATATAATCCTAGAATACGATTAGATAATTATTGGTGTCACGTGTGGATTTAAAGGAAATAAAATTGGTGTGTATTCAAGAATTCCAAGTTAAAGTCGATATTGATATAATCTACCATGATAAAAGGATCACTCCAAAATTATATTGATACTCACCTCATGTTGTTCATTCTTGCTAATCACTTTGCCAATAGCTCGTACTAGCTTGTGGACCCTTCTGTTGTTGCGCAATATTGGAATTGTTCCTGTAGGGCACTCAATCAAAGACAATTGGGTTGGTGGACTGGCATGAATCGACGGGGATTTGGTAGGAATACTCTGTGGGAAAGAGCTTGGTTCCATCTATTTAATTGGAAAATTTTAATCAAAATATAATTTAAGAAAATCTTGATCAAAATTGTGCATGTGCGTGTTTGTGTTATAATGCATAATTAAATATATCCCCACAATTAGTGGAACTCACATTTTTTATTGTTTGGTGATCATATCAAATGTTGCATATTCATGTTCTAAATTATAAAGAGAGCATGAAGAACAATTTAACAACGCTAGATGTGTGGCGAGATCTTCTTTATGAACTATTACTATAAACACAAAAATTCCAAAATATTGCTACCATGATTACATATACTACCTAACTACATGCCACTAATTATTTCAAATAACTTACCATTCCTTTATGGATCGTAATAAGAATATATACCATTGACTTAGCCACTATATGCATGTTATAATATGTTGATTATAAAAAACTTGCCTGGATTTTGTGGTGTTTTAGTAGTGGATGGCTAAAGGCTGGTTGTAGGTTCACATCGATGCAGTCATAGACATCTCCTCTGTCAACCTATTATTGTATCTCCTCAACTCAATAAACTCAAAAATTGACGATAGTTATATAAATTAAGATGAATTCATCCATACCACAATAGTAGTATTGACTTTTTGATTCAAAGGGACCCCGCTAGTATTTTTGTCCCGTCTTATACACTTAACTTCTTTTCCTCCGAGGGCTAGAATAAGACATGCTAAGAGAATGGTCACACTAACATATGTATTTTCTTTCATGGTGGAAATATGAAATGTTTGTTTTGTTAATGTGTCTACCATCATATTTATAAGGTTCCAAACTATCCTGAAATGAATGGTTGTTATTTAAGAACAATAATAACTTGCATTGATGGGATAAAGATATAATATATCAAAAAGCATGGTATTAATTGCATAATATACACTAATCATACTACCTCTTGGTTTTTATTAACAAAATCTTGAAGTACTAATGCCAAAAAATATTCGACTTATGTATTAAATGGAAAGATCTTCACGACTATTGTCCCATATTGATAATGTTAGCCCTAGGTGACTGGTCATCTATACTATAGATAAGATAAGATAGTTGTACGACCTCTTGGTTTCTTATTATCGAAATATTGGAGTAATGCCAAAAAAATATTTGAGTTATGTAATAAAAAAGTCATCAATTAATGTGCCATATGGATAATGTTCACTCGAGTAGATTGCTCTCCACATAGCGCGCATTTACAAGATGCATCACTCTCTCCTCGCACCATGTCCGCCACGTCACCTGATAACCCCCTATGTGTGGGGAATTTTTGTAGCCCTTTTCCAATGTGAATGTGAAAGCATTGAATCTTGAGACCCCATCTGAGTTAAAGGTAGGTTTCCTATTCTATGAAGCTCTATCTACCATTGATAACACTTTCTATGAAATCTGTTATTACTTTACCTAAACTCTCTAATTAAGATAGGTAATAAGTGTGTTAGATAAAGTATTAAAAAAATAAAAATAAAAGTTAGTCTTTGAAAAAAGTTGTAAGTGAAGTAAAAGATGGCTTGTGTGTGTGTGTGTGTGTTTGTTTGTGGAGGAGGTTGTGGTGTTGTAGTGGTTCCAATGGGAGAAAGTGTTGTAGGCTACTAACAATGAAGTGATTGTGAAAGTGTATCCAATCCCCAAGGTGGATTCCGATACTTCATGCCAACATATCTTGAAGAACTATGCTATAAGTTTATTCCAGACAAAGTTCTTCACTAGAACAACATTGGAATGGAAGGTGACCCTAAAAATCTTTAAGACAAGTGTTGGCCAAGTCATGTGATTCTTCATTTTCATTTTAGTGATCCAAGATCACATCGAGTCTTTAGGCGTGCCGGTACTATCAAAAGGGGATGAGGATGTGAAAATGAGCTATTTGCTCTAGGTCCTCAAAGATCAAACTACTCAAACCACCTCAAGAAATTCCACTATATCTACCTATTCATTTTCACCTCGATGCCATTGAATTAGTTCCATCAAGATCCACTGATACACTAATATAGACGTTTGTTCAAAACACTGCTTCATTCAGAGACTCCAACATTCCACTCGGATTCACTAAAGCGATGTGGTAATTAAAATTTCTGTGATGACGTCAGAAATTCCGAGCAAAATTTGTCGGAACTTTTGAAGAGACTATAGAGAGTGCATCATGTGCCAAGGTACTCACCTCGGAGCCACCGACCAAAATCTTTCGTGCCAACCAATTCAATCCAAAGTTGTCACTTTTGTTCAACTTGGACCCACCAAACCATTCCTGTTAGAGTCTCCGTGATGTGCATAAAGTGTGTCATAGCCATATTTTTGGTCCAACTTATTTATACGCCCACGTATCCCACCGGTTCATTTCAAAGAAAACTCCACTCCTACCATTTTCTTTGAGAGAGAACTCCTCCCACTTGTGTTGATTTGAATGGACAATCCACTCCAACCATCCATCAATCCTACGAGATCTCACTAGTAGGAAAAACCTTATACTAATATATAATTAGTGGAGCCATCACAATACAAGACACTGCTGGTATTTTGGCAAAATATCAATGATGTGTGCAACTACATCGATGCTATTGACATTGAGAAGCTAGTGGCGTGCAAAACACAAATAATGCATGGGCCTAAACATATGTAGTCGCATAGTCATTCTAGTGGCATATACACTTTCCTACACTAGTTGTTCACTTACTAGTTGAGAAAATGTCCAGGACTAGGGAGTGCTAAGCACGTCGGCCCCTTCATAGTGGGCCGGGCTGAGGACCCCTGGATCGTCAACAAGTGAGCCAAGACTGCCATGACCTTCGGCTTGCTCACAATGGAATCCTCCGAAGACTTGGCGCATGCTCCAAGACACATCTGAATTATCAACATGTTTATCCCTAGATATAACCGGCCTCATGTAAACCCTAGGTACGTCCCTATATAATACGAGGTATTTTAGCTCACAGGGTAGAGAATCATACATTCACATACAATCTCGAGGTAGATCATCATGTACATTGTACTCCATCCACAATCAATACAACAGAAGCATGACGTAGGGTTTTGCCTCTTTGAGAGGGCCTGAACTGGGTAAATATCGTGTCCCATGTTCGTCCTGTTACCATCTAGCTAAGATCGCCAGCTCGAGACCTCTTCCCAAGATCAGCCGGAATTAACCCCCACATTAATTAATGGCCCATACAGGTCCCACTATGTGGTCAGAACAACTCGATGGCTCATCTTCGGATCGACGACATCATTGGATGTGGAAGACCTTCTTCCCTGGTCAACTCTTTGTCTTCAGCAACATCACACTCTAAGCCGATTCGACTGGCCACCTTGGCTAGGTCAAAAACCTTGCTCCAGGTCAGACCATCATGTTTGGAAATCTGGAATGCATTGTGGATGCCCGCGGCAAGCTTGCGTCATCGGGTTGGGTGTCAGATGATACACCCATTTTGCACCATGTTTTCCTACTATTATTTATAATGTTTTGAGTCAATATTTCACTATATAATGCAATTCTAATGCCTTTTCTCTCTTAATATGCAAGATATACCTGAAGAGGGGAATTGTCGACAACTGGAATTCTGGACGTAAAAGAGCCAC
Source organism: Triticum aestivum (assembly GCF_018294505.1). Lineage (NCBI taxonomy): Eukaryota > Viridiplantae > Streptophyta > Magnoliopsida > Poales > Poaceae > Triticum > Triticum aestivum. Next base: position 463,073,055 of record NC_057811.1, read on the forward strand.
AACAGAGATAGCTATTCTTCGGAGGTCCAGATGACCTTAAATTTACAGAGAATTATTTTGTAATATATAAAAATACTAGAAGGAAAAAAAACTGGAGAACATCAACCATGGGCCCACAAGGCAAGGGGCATGACTTACCCCCTGGGCGCACCATGCCCACTTGTAGGGCCCACAGATGCCCTCTGGTGCCCTCCTTCTTCTATAAGAGGACATTTTCCCTAGAATATAAATAAGAGAAGACTTTCGGGACGAGGCGCCGCCATCTCGAGGCAGAACCTGGGCAGGAGCACTTTTGCTCTCCGGCGGAGCGATTTCGATCGGGATACTTCCCTCCGTGAGGGGGAAATCAAAGCCTTCATCATCACCAACATCCCTCTCATCGTGGGAGGACTCATATTCATCAACATCTTCACCAGCACCATCCTCAAACCCTAATTCATCTCTTGTACTCAATCTTTGTCGCAAAACCTCAGATTGGTACCTGTGGGTTGCTAGTAGTGTTGATTGCATCATGTAGTTATGCTAGTTGGTTTATTTGGTGGAAGATCATATATTCAGACTGTTGATCATATATTATTCTCCTCTGGTCATGAACATGAATATTATTTGTGAGTAGTTTCGTTTGTTCTTGAGGACATGGGAGAAGTCTTGTTATAAGTGATCATGTGAAGTTGGTATTCGTTCAATATTTTGATGAAGTGTACGTTGTTCCTCCTCTAGTGGTGTCGTGTGAACCTCGACTACACAACACATTACCATGCTTGGGCCTAGGGGAAGGCATTGGGGAGTAGTAAGTATGTGATGGGTTGCGAGAGTGATAGAAGCTTAAACTCTTGTTTATCCTCTATTCCATAAGGGGCTGTTTTGGATCCATATGTTTCATGCTATGGTTAGATTTATCTTAATTCTTCTTTCGTAGTTGCTGATGCTTGTGATAGGGGGTAATAATAAGTGGGTTGTTTGGTCAAGTAAGAAGATCACCCTAGCACCGGTCGACCCACATATCCATTTATCAAAGTAGTGAACACGAATCAACTAAATATGATGAACATAACTAGACAACATTTTCATGTGTCCTCGAGAACGCTTTGCTTAATATAAGAAGTACTTCCGGCTTCTCCTTTGCAATATAAGGATTGGTCCACCTTGCTGCACCTTATTACTTTGGTTACTTGTTACCTGCTATGAATTATCTTGCTATCAAACTACCTATTACTGCTACTTTACAGCAGTTGGAGAGATTACCTCGTTAAAACTGCTTATCAATTCCTTCTGCTCCTCGTTGGGTTCAATACTCTTACTTATCGAAAGGACTATTGTTGATACACTATACTTGTGGGTCATCAAGACTCTTTTTTGGCGCCGTTGCAGCAGAGTGAAGAGCTTTTGGTAAGTGGAATTTGGTAAGAGAACATTTATATTATGTGCTGAGTTTCATCTTCACTTGTTACTATGGAAGATAATCTTTTGAGGGGCTTGTTTGCGGTATCTCCACCTCGACCTGAAGTGGTAAGAGCCTCTCCTCAACCTACTGAACCTACTGAAAATATTAATTATGAAATCCCTTCGGGTATTATGGAAAAACTGCTAGCTAATCCTTATGCAGGAGATGGAACAATACATCCCGATATGCACCTAATCTTATATAGATGAATTTTGTGGATCGTTTAAGCTTGCAGGTCTATCAGAGGTTGGAAATAAGAAGAAAGTATTTCCTTTATCTATGAAGGGATAAGAATTCGCATGGTGCTACTTGTGAGCTACGTTGGGATTTCCCCGAAGAGGAGATGATGATGCAGTACAATAGAGATAAGTATTTCCCTTAGTTATGAAACCAAGATTATCAATCCAGTAGGAGAACCAAGCAACGACTCGTTAATAGCACCTGTGCACAAACAACAAATACTTGCAACCCAACACGAACAAGGGGTTGTCAATCCCTTGACGGTTACGAGCAAGGTTAAATTGTATAGTTTTTGATAGATAGATCGGACAAAAATAGAAAATAAAATAAATAAAAGAAAATTGTAGCAAGGTATTTTTGGTTTTAATATATGATAAAAGATAGACCAGGGGGCCATAGTTTTCACTAGAGGCTTCTCTCAAGAAAATAGCATATGATGGGTAAACAAATTACTGTTGGGCAATTGATAGAAAAGCAAATAATTATGACAATATCCAAGGCAATGATCATACATAGGCATCACGTCCGAGACAAGTAAACCGAAATGATTCTGCATCTACTACTATTACTCCACACATTGACCGATATCCAGCATGCATCTAGTGTATTAAGTTCATGAAAAAATGGAGTAACGCCTTAAGCAAGATGACATGATGTAGACAAGATAAATTCATGTCTGAATAGACCCCATCTTTTTACCATTAATAGCAACGATACATACGTGTCATGTCCCTTTCTATCACTGGGATTGAGCATCGTAAGATCGAATCCATTACAAAGCACCTCTTCCCATGGCAAGATAAATCAATCTAGTTGGCCAAACCAAACCAATAAATCGGCCAAGAAAGACGAAGCTATAGTAATCATGCATAAAATAGTTTAGAGAAAACTCAAATAATATTCATGGATAGATCTAATCATAAACTCACAATTCATCGGATCCCAACAAACACACCGCAAAAAGTCATTACATTGAATAGATCTCCAAGAACATCGAGGAGAACATTGTATTGAAGATCAAATAGAGAGACGAAGCCATCCCGCTACTAACTATGGACCCATAGGTCCGTGGTAAACTACTCACGCATCACCGGAGGGGAAACAAGGATGATGTAGAGCCCCTCCGTGATCGAATCCCCCTCCGGCAGTGCCGAAAAAGGCCTCCAGTGTTGGGGAACGTAGTAATTTCAAAAAAATTCCTACGCACACGCAAGATCATGGTGATGCATAGCAACGAGAGGGGAGAGTGTCGTCCATGTACCCTCGTAGACCGTTAAGCGGAAGCGTTATGACAACGCGGTTGATGTAGTCATATGCCTTCACGATCAACCGATCCTCAGTACCGAACGTACAGCACCTCCGCGTTCAGCACACGTTTAGCTCGGTGACGTCCTGCGAACTCACGATCCAGTAGAGCTCGAGGGAGAGTTTCGTCAGCACGACGGCGTGGTGATGATGTTGATGAAGCTACCGTCGCAGGGCTTCGCCTAAGCACCGCTATGATATGACCGAGGTGGATTATGGTGGAGGGGGCACCGCACACGGCTGGGAGAGATCAATGATCAACTTGTGTGTACTAGGGTGCCCCTGCCCCCGTATATAAAGGAGCAAGGGGGGAGGCTGGCCGGCCCTGTAGGGCGCGCCAGGAGGAGGAGTCCTCCTCCTAGTAGGAGTAGGACTCCCCTCTTTCCTACTCCTACTAGGAGGGGGAAAGGAAGGGGGAGAAGGAGAAGGAAAGGGGGCGCCCCCCCTTCCTAGTCCAATTCGGACCAGAGGGGGAGGGGGCGCGCGGCCTGCCCTGGCCGGCCCCTCTCTCTCTCCACTAGGGCCCAACAAGGCCCATTAACCCCCGGGGGTTCCGGTAACCCCTCCAGCACTCCGGTAAAATCCCGATTTCACCCGGAACTCTTCTGATGTCCAAATGTAGGCTTCCAATATATCAATCTTTATGTCTCGACCATTTCGAGACTCCTCGTCATGTCCGTGATCATATCCGGGACTCCGAACTACCTTCGGTACATCAAAACATATAAACTCATAATACCGATCATCACAGAACTTTAAGAGTGCGCACCCTACGGGTTCGAGAACTATGTAGACATGACCGAGACACGTTACCGGTCAATAACCAACAGCGAAACCTGGATGCTCATATTGGTTCCTACATATTCTACGAAGATCTTTATCGGTCAAACCGCATAACAACATACGTTGTTCCCTTTGTCATCGGTATGTTACTTGCCCGAGATTCGATCGTCGGTATCTCAATACCTAGCTCAATCTCGTTACCGGCAAGTCTCTTTACTCGTTTCGTAATGCATCATTCCGCAACTAACTCATTAGTCACATTGCTTGCAAGGCTTATTGTGATGTGCATTACCGAGAGGGCCCAGAGATACCTCTCCGAATTGTTTCAAATGTAGACCAAACTCGTAACTCAAATATTCTCCTCCACAATCAGATCGTAGAAACTTTATTTTCTTGTTACGATGATTTTCCACTTCACTCTGAAATTCTTTGAACTTTTCAAATGTTTCAGACTTATGTTTCATTAAGTAGATATACCCATATCTGCTCAAATCATCTGTGAAGGTGAGAAAATAACGATACCCGCCGCGAGCCTCAATATTCATTGGACCACATACATCAGTATGTATGATTTCCAACAAATCCGTTGCTCGCTCCATTGTTCCGGAGAATGGCGTTTTAGTCGTCTTGCCCATGAGGCATGGTTCGCAAGTACCAAGTGATTCATAATCAAGTGATTCCAGAAGTCCATCAGTATGGAGTTTCTTCATGCGTTTTACACCAATATGACCCAAACGGCAGTGCCACAAATAAGTTGCACTATCATTATCAACTCTGCATCTTTTGGCTTCAACATTATGAATATGTGTATCACTACTATCGAGATTCATCACAAATAGACCACTCTTCAAGGGTGCATGACCATAAAAGATATTACTCATATAAATAGAACAACCATTATTCTCAGATTTAAATGAATAACCGTCTCGCATCAAACAAGATCTAGATATAATGTTTATGCTTAACGCTGGCACCAAATAACAATTATTCAGGTCTAAAACTAATCCCGAAGGTATATGTAGAGGTAGCGTTCCGACGGCGATCACATCGACTTTGGAACCATTTCCCACACGCATCGTCTCCTCGTCCTTAGCCAGTCTTCGCTTAATCCGTAGTCCCTGTTTCGAGTTGCAAATATTAGCAACAGAACCAGTATCAAATACCCAGGTCCTACTGTGAGCTCTAGTAAGGTACACATCAATAACATGTATATCACATATACCTTTGTTCACCTTGCCATCCTTCTTATCCAGCAAATACTTGGGGCAGTTCCGCTTCCAGTGACCAGTCTGTTTGTAGTAGAAGCACTCAGTCTCAGGCTTAGGTCCAGACTTGGGTTTCTTCTCCTGAGCAGCAACTTGTTTGCCGTTCTTCTTGAAGTTCCCCTTCTTCTTCCCTTTACCCTTTTTTCTGTTGGGTAACGTAGCAGAAATTCAAAATTTTCTACGCATCACCAAGATCAATCTATGGAGTTTACTAGCAACGAGAGGGAAGGAGAGTGCATCTACATACCATTGTAGATCGCGATGCGGAAGCGTTGCAAGAACGCGGATGAGGGAGTCGTACTCGTAGCGATTCAGATCGCAGTTGATTCCGATCTAAGCACCGAAGAACGGTGCCTCCGCGTTCAACACACGTGCAGCCCGGTGACGTCTCCCACGCCTTGATCCAGCAAGGAGAGAGGGAGAGGTTGGGGAAGACTCCATCCAGCAGCAACACGACGGCATGGTGGTGGTGGAGGAGCGTGGCAATCCCACAGGGCTTCGCCAAGCACCGCGGGAGAGGAGTAGGAGGAAGAGGGGTAGGGCTGCGCCAAAAAGGAGACGTTCTCATGTCTTGGGCAGCCCCAAACCTCAACTATATATAGGGGAGGGGGAGGGCTGCGCCCCCATCTAGGGTTTCCCCCCCAAGGGGTGCGGCCAGCCCTAGATGGGGCTTGGGGGGCGGCCAAAGGGGGGAGGAGTGCCTCCCAAGTCAAGTGGAGGCCCTCCCCCTTAGGGTTTCCCCTCTCCCATGTGCATGGGCCTTGGGGGGGCTGGTGCCCCTGGCCCATTAAGGCTAGGGCGCCCCCTTACAGACCATGCTACTGTATTGGACGTGGTGGAACATTTTCCGGACCTCCGGACCCCTCTGGAATCTTCTGGAAGCTTCCCGGTACAATACCGAAAAAACCCGAACTTTTCCCGGAACCCGAACAACAACTTTCCATATATAAATCTTTACCTCCAGACCATTACGGAACTCCTCGTGACGTCCGGGATCTCATCCGGGACTCCAAACAACATTCGGTAACCACGTACATACTTTCCCTATAACCCTAGCGTCATCGAACCTTAAGTGTGTAGACCCTACGGGTTCGGGAACCATGCAGACATGATCGAGTTGTTCTCCGGTCAATAACCAACAGCGGGATCTGGATACCCATGTTGGCTCCCACATGTTCCACGATGATCTCATCGGATGAACCACGATGTCGGGGATTCAATCAATCCCGTATGCAATTCCCTTTGTCTATCGATATGTTACTTGCCCGAGATTCGATCGTCGGTATCCCTATACCTTGTTCAATCTCGTTACCGGCAAGTCTCTTTACTCGTTCCGTAACTCACATCATCCCGTGATCAACTCCTTGGTCACATTGTGCACATTATGATGATGTCCTACCGAGTGGGCCCAGAGATACCTCTCCGTTTACACGGAGTGACAAATCCCAGTCTCGATTCGTGCCAACCCAACAGACACTTTCGGAGATACCTGTAGTGCACCTGTATAGCCACCCAGTTACGTTGTGACGTTTGGTACACCCAAAGCATTCCTACGGTATCCGGGAGTTGCACAATCTCATGGTCTAAGGAACTGATACTTGACATTAGAAAAGCTCTGAGCAAACGAACTACACGATCTTGTGCTAGGCTTAGGATTGGGTCTTGTCCATCACATCATTCTCCTAATGATGTGATCCCGTTATCAACGACATCCAATGTCCATGGTCAGGAAACCGTAACCATCTATTGATCAACGAGCTAGTCAACTAGAGGCTTACTAGGGACATGGTGTTGTCTATGTATCCACACATGTATCTGAGTTTCCTATCAATACAATTCTAGCATGGATAATAAACGATTATCATGAACAAGGAAATATAATAATAACCTATTTATTATTGCCTCTAGGGCATATTTCCAACAGTCTCCCACTTGCACTAGAGTCAATAATCTAGTTCACATCACCATGTGATTAACACTGACAGGTCACATCACCATGTGACCAACATCCAAAGAGTTTACTAGAGTCAACAATCTAGTTCACATCTCTATGTGATTAACACTCAATGAGTTCTGGTTTGATCATGTTATGCTTGTGAGAGAGGTTATTAGTCAACGGGTCTGAACCTTTCAGATCCGTGTGTGCTTTACGAATATCTATGTCATCTTGTGGATGCTACCACGCGCTATTTGGAGCCATTTCAAATAATTGCTCTACTATACGAATCCGGTTTACTACTCAGAGTCATCCGGATTAGTGTCAAAGTTCGCATCGACGTAACCCTTTACGACGAACTCCTTTTCACCTCCATAATCGAGAAAATTCCTTAGTCCACTAGATACTAAGGATAAGTTCGACCGCTGTCATGTGATCCTTTCCCGGATCACTATTGTACCCCTTGACCAACTCATGGCAAGGCACACTTCATGTGCGGTACACAGCATAGCATACTATAGAGCCTACGTCTAAAGCATAGGGGACGACCTTCGTCCTTTCTCTCTCTTCTGCTGTGGTCAGGTCTTGAGTCTTACTCAATACTTACACCTTGTAACACAGCCAAGAACTCCTTCTTTGCTGATCTATTTTGAACTCTTTCAAAATCATGTCAAGGTGTGCGTTCTTTGAAAGTATCATCAGGCGTCTTGATCTATCTCTATAGATCTTGATGCCCAATATGTAAGCAGCTTTATCCAGGTCTTCCTTTGAAAAAACTCCTTTCAAACAACCCTTTACGCTTTCCAGAAATTTTACATCATTTCGGATCAACAATATGTCATTCACATATACTTATCAGAAATGTTGTAGCGCTCCCACTCACTTTATTGTAAATACAAGTTTCTAACAAACTTTGTATAAACCCAAAAACTTTGATCACTCCATCAAAGCATCTATTCTGACTCCGAGATGCTTGCTCTAGTCCATGGAAGGATCGCTGGAGCTAGCATACCTTTTAGCATCCTTAGGATCGACAAAACCTTTCTGATTGTATCACATACAACCTTTCCTTACGAAAACTGGTAAGGAAACTTGTTTTGACATCCATCTGCCAGATTTCATAAATGCAGCTAATGCTAACATGATTCCGACGGACTTAAGCATCGCTACGGATGAGAAAATCTCATTGTAGTCAACTCCTTGAACTTGTGGAAATACTCTTTGCCACAAGTCGAGCTTCATAGACGGTAACATTACCGTCCACGTCCGTCTTCTTCTCAAAGATCCATTTATCTCGGATTTCATGGCTTCTAACCATTTGTCGGAATATGGGCCCACCATCGCTTCTCCATAGCTCGTAGGTTCAGTATTGTCCAACAACATGATATCTCAGACAGGATCACGTACCACTCTGAAGTAGCACGCATCCTCGTCGTCCTACAAGGTTTGGTGGTGACTTGATCCGAAGTTTCATGATCACTATCATAAGCTTCCACTTCAATTGGTATAGGTGCCACAGGAACAACTTCCTGTGCCCTGCTACACACTAGTTGAAGTGACGGTTCAATAACCTTATCAAGTCTCCACCATCCTCCCACTCAATTCTTTCGAGAGAAACTTTTCCTCGAGAAAGGACTCGTTTCTAGAATCAATTACTTTTGCTTCCAGATCTGAAATAGGAGGTATACCCAACTGTTTTGGGTTTTCTATGAAGATGCTTTTATCCGCTTTGGGTTCGAGCTTATCAGCCTGAAACTTTTCCACATAAGCTTCGCAGCCCCAAACTTTTAAGAAACGACAACTTAGGTTTCTCTAAACGGTGTCGTCTCAACGGAATTGCGTGGTGCCCTATTTAAAGTGAATGCGGTTGTCTCTAATGCCTAACCCATAAACGATAGTGGTAATTCGATAAGAAACATCATGGTATGCACCATATCCAATAGGGTGCAGTTATGATGTTCGGACACACCATCACACTATGGTGTTCCAGGCGGTATTAATTGTGAGACACTTTCCACAATGTCTTAATTGTATGCCAAACTCGTAACTCAGATACTCATCTCTATGATCATATCACAGACATTTTATCCTCTTGTCACGACGATCTTCAACTTCACTCCGAAATTACTTGAACCTTTCAATAATTCAGACTTGTGTTTCATCAAGTAAATACACTCAGCATCTACTCAAATCATCTGTGAAGTAAGAACATAACGATATCCACTGCATGCCTCAGCACTCATTGGACTGCATACATCAAAATGTATTACTTCCAATAAGTTGCTCTCTTGTTCCATCTTACTGAAAACGAGGCCTTTCAGTCATCTTGCCCATGTGGTATGATTTGCATGTCTCAAGTGATTCAAAATCAAGTGAGTCCAAACGATCCATCTGCATGGAGTTTCTTCATGCATATATACCAATAGACATGGTTCGCATGTCTCAATCTTTTCAAAAACGAGTGAGTCCAAAGATCCATCTACATGGAGCTTCTTCATGCGTTCTATACCAATATGACTCAAGTGGCAGTGCCACAAGTATGTGGTACTATCATTACTATCTTATATCTTTTGGCATGAACATGTGTATCACTACGATCGAGATTCATTTTAGGTGCAAGACCATTGAAGGTATTATTCAAATAAACAGAGTAACTATTATTCTCCTTAAATGAATAACCGTATTGCGATAAACATAATCCAATCATGCTCAACGCAAACACCAAATCTCGATGGTAGAGGGAGCATGCGATGCTTGATCACATCAACCTTGGAAACACTTCCAACACATATTGTCATCTCACCTTTAGCTAGTCTCTGTTTATTCCGCAGCCTTTATTTCGAGTTACTAACACTTAGCAACCGAACCGGTATCTAATACCCTAGTGCTTCTAGGAGTACTAGTAAACTACACATTCATATAATGTATATTCAATATACTTCTGTCGACCTTGCCCGCCTTCTCATCTACCAAGTATCTAGGGTAGTTCCGCTTCAGTGACCGTTCCCCTCATTACAGAAGCACTTAGTCTCGGGTTTGGGTTCAACCTTGGGATTCTGCACTGGAGCAGCAAACGACTTGCTGTTTCATGAAGTATCCCTTTTGCCCTTGCCCTTCTTAAACTAGTGGTTTTACTAACCATCAACAATTGATGCTCCTTCTTAATTTCTACTCTCGCGGTGTCAAACATCGCGAATAGCTCAAGGATCATCATAACTATCCCTGATATGTTATAGTTCATCACGAAGCTCTACTAGCTTGGTGGCAGTGACTATGGAGAACTATCACTATCTCATCTGGGAAATTAACTCCCACTCGATTCAAGCGATTGTGGTACTCAGACAATCTGAGCACATGCTCAACGATTGAGCTTTTCTCCCTTAGTTTGCAGGCTTAATAAACTTGTCAGAGGTCTCATACCTCTTGACGTGGGCACTAGTCTGAAATCCCAATTTTAGTCTTCGGAACATCTCATATGTTCTGCGACGTTTCACAAACGTCTTTGGTGCCACAATTCTAAACCATTAGAACTATCACGTAGTCATCAAAACGTGTATGTCAGATGTTTCGCAACATCTACAGACGACGCTGAGGTTCAGCACACCGAGCGGTGCATTAAGGACATAAGCCTTCTGTGCAGCAATGAGGACAATCCTCAGTTTACGAACCCAGTCCGCATAATTGCTACTACCAACTTTCAACTAAATTTTCTCTAGGAACATATCTTAAACAGTAGAACTAAAGCGTATGACATAATTTGCAAAGACCTTTTGACTATGTTCATGATAATGAAGTTCATCTGATTATTGAATGAACTCCCACTCAGATAGACATCCCTCTAGTCATCTAAGTGATACATGATCCGAGTCAAACTAGGCCGTGTCCGATCATCACGTGAGACGGACTAGTCATCATCGGTGAACATCTCCATGTTGATCGCATCTACTATACGACTCATGTTCGACCTTTCGATCTCTTGTGTTCCGAGGCCATGTCTGTACATGCTAGGCTCGTCAAGTCAACCTAAGTGTTTTGCATGTGTTCCGAGGCCATGTCTGTACATGCTAGGCTCGTCAACACCCGTTGTATTCGAACGTTAGAATCTATCACACCCGATCATCACGTGGTGCTTCGAAACAACGAACCTTCGCAACGGTGCACAGTTAGGGGGAACACGTCTCTTGAAATTTTAGTGAGGGATCATCTTACTTACTACCGTCGTTCTAAGCAAATAAGATGCATAACATGATAAACATCACATGCAATCAAATAGTGACATGATATGGCCAATATCATTTTGCTCCTTTGATCTCCATCTTCGGGGCACCATGATCATCTTTGTCACCGGCATGACACCATGATCTCCATCATCATGATCTCCATCATTGTGTCTTCATGAAGTTGTCACGCCAACGATTACTTCTACTTCTATGGCTAACGCGCTTAGCAATAAAGTAAAGTAATTTACATGGCGTTATTCAATGACACGCAGGTCATACAAAAAATAAAGACAACTCCTATGGCTCCTGCCGGTTGTCATACTCATCGACATGCAAGTCGTGATTCCTATTACAAGAATATGATCAATCTCATACATCACATATATCATTCATCACATCTTCTGGCCATATCACATCACATAGCACATGCTGCAAAAACAAGTTAGACGTCCTCTAATTGTTGTTGCAAGTTTTTACGTGGCTTGTATAGGTTTCTAGCAAGAACGTTTCTTACCTACGTAAAACCACAACGTGATATGCCAATTTCTATTTACCCTTCATAAGGACCCTTTTCATCGAATCCGTTCCGACTAAAGTGGGAGAGACAGACACCCGCTAGCCACCTTATGCAACTAGTGCATGTCAGTCGGTGGAACCTGTCTCACGTAAGCGTACGTGTAAGGTCAGTCCGGGCCGCTTCATCCCACAATGCCGCCGAAACAAGATAAGACTAGTAGCGGCAAGAAGAATTGGCAACATCGACGCCCACAACTACTTTGTGTTCTACTCGTGCATAGAAACTACGCATAGACCTAGCTCATGATGCCACTGTTGGGTAACGTAGCAGAAATTCAAAATTTTCTACGCATCACCAAGATCAATCTATGGAGTTTACTAGCAACGAGAGGGAAGGAGAGTGCATCTACATACCATTGTAGATCGCGATGCGGAAGCGTTGCAAGAACGCGGATGAGGGAGTCGTACTCGTAGCGATTCAGATCGCAGTTGATTCCGATCTAAGCACCGAAGAACGGTGCCTCCGCGTTCAACACACGTGCAGCCCGGTGACGTCTCCCACGCCTTGATCCAGCAAGGAGAGAGGGAGAGGTTGGGGAAGACTCCATCCAGCAGCAACATGACGGCATGGTGGTGGTGGAGGAGCGTGGCAATCCCGCAGGGCTTCGCCAAGCACCGCGGGAGAGGAGGAGGAGGAAGAGGGGTAGGGCTGCGCCAAAAAGGAGACGTTCTCATGTCTTGGGCAGCCCCAAACCTCAACTATATATAGGGGAGGGGGAGGGCTGCGCCCCCATCTAGGGTTTCCCCCCCAAGGGGTGCGGCCAGCCCTAGATGGGGCTTGGGGGCGGCCAAAGGGGGGAGGAGTGCCTCCCAAGTCAAGTGGAGGCCCTCCCCCTTAGGGTTTCCCCTCTCCCATGCGCATGGGCCTTGGGGGGGCTGGTGCCCCTGGCCCATTAAGTCTAGGGCGCCCCCTTACAGCCCATGCTACTGTATTGGACGTGGTGGAACATTTTCCGGACCTCCGGACCCCTCCGGAATCCTCTGGAATCTTCTGGAAGCTTCCCGGTACAATACCGAAAAAACCCGAACTTTTCCCGGAACCCGAACAACAACTTTCCATATATAAATCTTTACCTCCGGACCATTACGGAACTCCTCGTGACATCCGGGATCTCATCCGGGACTCCGAACAACATTCGGTAACCACGTACATACTTTCCCTATAACCCTAGCGTCATCGAACCTTAAGTGTGTAGACCCTACGGGTTCGGGAACCATGCAGACATGACCGAGACGTTCTCCGGTCAATAACCAACAGCGGGATCTGGATACCCATGTTGGCTCCCACATGTTCCACGATGATCTCATCGGATGAACCACGATGTCGGGGATTCAATCAATCCCGTATGCAATTCCCTTTGTCTATCGATATGTTACTTGCCCGAGATTCGATCGTCGGTATCCCTATACCTTGTTCAATCTCGTTACCGGCAAGTCTCTTTACTCGTTCCGTAACTCACATCATCCCGTGATCAACTCCTTGGTCACATTGTGCACATTATGATGATGTCCTACCGAGTGGGCCCAGAGATACCTCTCCGTTTACACGGAGTGACAAATCCCAGTCTCGATTCGTGCCAACCCAACAGACACTTTCGGAGATACCTGTAGTGCACCTGTATAGCCACCCAGTTACGTTGTGACGTTTGGTACACCCAAAGCATTCCTACGGTATCCGGGAGTTGCACAATCTCATGGTCTAAGGAACTGATACTTGACATTAGAAAAGCTCTGAGCAAACGAACTACACGATCTTGTGCTAGGCTTAGGATTGGGTCTTGTCCATCACATCATTCTCCTAATGATGTGATCCCGTTATCAACGACATCCAATGTCCATGGTCAGGAAACCGTAACCATCTATTGATCAACGAGCTAGTCAACTAGAGGCTTACTAGGGACATGGTGTTGTCTATGTATCCACACATGTATCTGAGTTTCCTATCAATACAATTCTAGCATGGATAATAAACGATTATCATGAACAAGGAAATATAATAATAACCTATTTATTATTGCCTCTAGGGCATATTTCCAATAGTCTCCCACTTGCACTAGAGTCAATAATCTAGTTCACATCACCATGTGATTAACACTGACAGGTCACATCACCATGTGACCAACACCCAAGAGTTTACTAGAGTCAACAATCTAGTTCACATCTCTATGTGATTAACACTCAATGAGTTCTGGTTTGATCATGTTATGCTTGTGAGAGAGGTTATTAGTCAACGGGTCTGAACCTTTCAGATTCGTGTGTGCTTTACGAATATCTATGTCATCTTGTGGATGCTACCACGCGCTATTTGGAGCCATTTCAAATAATTGCTCTACTATACGAATCCGGTTTACTACTCAGAGTCATCCGGATTAGTGTCAAAGTTCGCATCGACGTAACCCTTTACGATGAACTCCTTTTCACCTCCATAATCGAGAAAATTCCTTAGTCCACTAGATACTAAGGACAAGTCCGACCGCTGTCATGTGATCCTTTCCCGGATCACTATTGTACCCCTTGACCAACTCATGGCAAGGCACACTTCATGTGCGGTACACAGCATAGCGTACTATAGAGCCTACATCTAAAGCATAGGGGACGACCTTCGTCCTTTCTCTCTCTTCTGCTGTGGTCAGGTCTTGAGTCTTACTCAATACTTACACCTTGTAACACAGCCAAGAACTCCTTCTTTGCTGATCTATTTTGAACTCTTTCAAAATCATGTCAAGGTGTGCGTTCTTTGAAAGTATCATCAGGCGTCTTGATCTATCTCTATAGATCTTGATGCCCAATATGTAAGCAGCTTTATCCAGGTCTTCCTTTGAAAAAACTCCTTTCAAACAACCCTTTACGCTTTCCAGAAATTTTACATCATTTCGGATCAACAATATGTCATTCACATATACTTATCAGAAATGTTGTAGCGCTCCCACTCACTTTATTGTAAATACAAGTTTCTAACAAACTTTTTATAAACCCAAAAACTTTGATCACTCCATCAAAGCATCTATTCTGACTCCGAGATGCTTGCTCTAGTCCATGGAAGGATCGCTGGAGCTAGCATACCTTTTAGCATCCTTAGGATCGACAAAACCTTTCTGATTGTATCACATACAACCTTTCCTTACGAAAACTGGTAAGGAAACTTGTTTTGACATCCATCTGCCAGATTTCACAAATGCAGCTAATGCTAACATGATTCCGACGGACTTAAGCACCGCTACGGATGAGAAAATCTCATCGTAGTCAACTCCTTGAACTTGTAGAAATACTCTTTGCCACAGGTCGAGCTTCATAGACGGTAACATTACCGTCCATGTCCGTCTTCTTCTTAAAGATCCATTTACCTCAACAGCCTTACGACCATCAAGTAGTACTCTCAAAGTCTATACTTTGTTTTCATACATGGATCCTCTCGGATTTTATGGCTTCTAACCATTTGTCGGAATATGGGCCCACCATAGCTTCTCCATAGCTCGTATGTTCAGTATTGTCCAACAACATGATATCTCAGACAGGATCACGTACCACTCTGAAGTAGCACGCATCCTCGTCGTCCTACGAGGTTTGGTAGTGACTTGATCCGAAGTTTCATGATCACTATCATAAGCTTCCACTTCAATTGGTGTAGGTGCCACAGGAACAACTTCCTGTGCCCTGCTACACACTAGTAGAAGCACTCGGTCTCAGGCTTAGGTCCAGACTTGGGTTTCTTCTCCTGAGCAGCAACTTGTTTGCCGTTCTTCTTGAAGTTCCCCTTCTTCTTCCCTTTACCCTTTTTCTTGAAACTGGTGGTCTTGTTGACCATCAACACTTGATGCTCCTTCTTGATTTCTACCTCCGTAGCCTTGAGCATTGCGAAGAGCTCGGGAGTTGTCTTATCCATCCCTTGCATATTATAGTTCATCACGAAGCTCTTGTAGCTTGGTGGCAGTGATTGAAGAATTCTGTCAATGACACTATCATCCGGAAGATTAACTCCCAGTTGAATCAAGTGATTGTTATACCCAGACATTTTGAGTATATGTTCACTGACAGAACTATTCTCCTCCATCTTGCAGCTGTAGAACTTATTGGAGACTTCATATCTCTCAATCTGGGCATTTGCTTGAAATATTAACTTCAACTCCTGAAACATCTCATATGCTCCATGACGTTCAAAACGTCGTTGCAGTCCCGGTTCTAAGCCGTAAAGCATGGCACACTGAACTATCGAGTAGTCATCAACACGCGACTACCAGGCATTCACACTGTCTGCAGTTGCCGGCGCAGGTGGTACACCTAGCGGTGCTTCCAGGACGTAATTCTTGTGTGCAGCAATGAGGATAATCCTCAAGTTACGGACCCAGTCCGTTGAATTGCTACCATCATCTTTCAACTTTGCTTTCTCAAGGAACACATTAAAATTCAACGGAAGAGAAGCAAAATACTATCAGGTACTAAGTTCATGATAAATTTAAGTTCAATTAATCATATTACTTAAGAACTCCCACTTAGATAGACATCCCTCTAATCATCTAAGTGATCACGTGATCCATATCAACTAAACCATAACCGATCATCACGTGAGATTGAGTAGTTTTCAATGGTGAACATCACTATGTTGATCATATCTACTATATGATTCATGCTCGACCTTTCGGTCTCAATGTTCCGAGGCCATATCTGCATATGCTAGGCTCGTCAAGTTTAACCCGAGTATTCTGCGTTTGTAAAACTGTCTTACACCCGTTGTAGATGAACGTTGAGCTTATCACACCCGATCATCACGTGGTGTCTCGGAACGACGAACTTTGGCAACGGTGCATACTCAGGGAGAACACTTTTACCTTGAAATTTAGTGAGAGATCATCTTATAATGCTACTGTCAAACAAAGCATAATAAGATGCATAAAGGATAAACATCACATGCAATCAATATAAGTGATATGATATGGCCATCATCATCTTGTGCCTTTGATCTCCATCTCCAAAGCACCGTCATGATCACCATCGTCACCGGTGCGACACCTTGATCTCCATCGTAGCATCGTTGTCGTCTCGCCAACTATTGCTTCTACGACTATCGCTACCGCTTAGTGATAAAGTAAAGCAATTACACGGCGATTGCATTGCATACAATAAAGCGACAACCATATGGCTCCTGCCAGTTGCCGATAACTCCGTTACAAAACATGATCATCTCATACAATAAAATATAGCATCATGTCTTGACCATATCACATCACAACATGCCCTGCAAAAACAAGTTAGACGTCCTCTACTTTGTTGTTGCAAGTTTTACGTGGCTGCTACGGGCTGAGCAAGAACCGTTCTTACCTACGCATCAAAACCACAATGATAGTTCGTCAAGTTAGTGTTGTTTTAACCTTCTCAAGGACCGAGCGTAGTCACACTCGGTTCAACTAAAGTTGGAGAAACTGACACCCGCCAGCCACCTGTGTGCAAAGCACGTTGGTAGAACCAGTCTCGCGTAAGCGTACGCGTAATGTCAGTCCGGGCCGCTTCATCCAACAATACCGCTGAACCAAAGTATGACATGCTGGTAAGCAGTATGACTTGTATCGCCCACAACTCACTTGTGTTCTACTCGTGCATATAACATCTACGCAATAACCTGGCTCGGATGCCACTATTGGGGAACGTAGTAATTTCAAAAAAATTCCTACGCACACGCAAGATCATGGTGATGCATAGCAACGAGAGGGGAGAGTGTCGTCCATGTACCCTCGTAGACCGTTAAGTGGAAACGTTATGACAACGCGGTTGATGTAGTCGTACGTCTTCACGATCAAACGATCCTCAGTACCGAACGTACGACACCTCCGCGTTCAGCACACGTTCAGCTCGGTGACGTCCCGCGAACTCACGATCCAGTAGAGCTCGAGTGAGAGTTTCGTCAGCACGACGGCGTGGTGACGATGTTGATGAAGCTACCGTCGCAGGGATTCGCCTAAGCACCGCTACGATATGACCGAGGTGGATTATGGTGGAGGGGGGCACCGCACACGGCTGGGAGAGATCAATGATCAACTTGTGTGTACTAGGGTGCCCCCCTGCCCCCATATATAAAGGAGCAAGGGGGAAGGCTGGCCGGCCCTGTAGGGCGCGCCAGGAGGAGGAGTCCTCCTCCTAGTAGGAGTAGGACTCCCCTCTTTCCTACTCCTACTAGGAGGGGGAAAGGAAGGGGGAGAAGGAGAAGGAAACGGGGGCGCCCCCCCTTCCTAGTCCAATTCGGACCAGAGGGGGAGGGGGCGCGCGGCCTGCCCTGGCCGGCCCCTCTCTCTCTCCACTAGGGCCCAACAAGGCCCATTAACCCCCGGGGGTTCCGGTAACCCCTCCAGCACTCCGGTAAAATCCCGATTTCACCCGGAACTCTTCTGATGTCCAAATGTAGGCTTCCAATATATCAATCTTTATGTCTTGACCATTTCGAGACTCCTCGTCATGTCCGTGATCATATCCGGGACTCCGAACTACCTTCGGTACATCAAAACATATAAACTCATAATACCGATCATCACAGAACTTTAAGCGTGCGCACCCTACGGGTTCGAGAACTATGTAGACATGACCGAGACACGTTACCGGTCAATAACCAACAGCGGAACCTGGATGCTCATATTGGTTCCTACATATTCTACGAAGATCTTTATCGGTCAAACCGCATAACAACATACGTTGTTCCCTTTGTCATCGGTATGTTACCTTCCCGAGATTCGATCGTCGGTATCTCAATACGTAGCTCAATCTCATTACCGGCAAGTCTCTTTACTTGTTCCGTAATGCATCATTCCGCAAGTAACTCATTAGTCACATTGCTTGCAAGGCCTATTGTGATGTGCATTACGGAGAGGGCCCAGAGATACCTCTCCGACAATCGGAGTGACAAATCCTAATCTCGATCTATGCCAACTCAACAAGTACCGTCGGAGACACCTGTAGAGCACCTTTATAATCACCCGGTTACGTTGTGACGTTTGGTAGCACACAAAGTTTTCCTCCAGTAATCGGGAGTTGCATAATCTCATAGTCACAGGAACATGTATAAGTCATGAAGAAAGCAATAGTAGTAAACTAAACGATCAAGTGCTAAGCTAACGGAATGGGTAAAGTCAATCACATCATTCTCCTAATGATGTGATCCTGTTAATCAAATGACAACTCATGTCCATGGCTAGGAAACTCAACCATCTTTGATCAACGAGCTAGTCAAGTAGAGGCATACTAGTGACACTATGTTTGTCTATGTATTTACACATGTATTATGTTTCCGGTTAATACAATTCTAGCATGAATAATAAACATTTATCATGATACGAGGAAATAAATAACAACTTTATTATTGCCTCTAGGGCATATTTCCTTCATCCAGATGGGATCTAGTGGTTCTGGAACTTGCGGCAGCAAAAAAAGTATTTCATGGACTCCTCTATTTGTTTCATGATTTTAGAGAATTTATAGAGGCGGAGTTAGGTCAAACGGAGCCTCGTGAGCCCCACAAGCCACCAGGGCGCGCCTACCCCCTGGGGCGCACCCTGGTGCCTTGTGGGCACACGCTTCATCATCTGGTCTTCTCCCGAAGCTTCTAGTGTCTCTTTTGTGGATAAAAAAATCTCCAAAAAGTTTTGTGACATTTGGACTTCATTTGGTACTGATATTCTGCGAAACCAAAAAACAAGCAAAAAAACAGCAACTGGCATTGGGCACTAAGTTAATAGGTTAGTCCCAGAAAATGATATATAATTGCTTGAAAGTGTATATAAAACATCCAAGATCGATAATATAATAGCATGGAACAATTAAAAAATTATAGATACGTTGGAGACGTATCACATGGTATAGGCTATTGGATGAAGCCGAAATATGGGACTGGGACCGATTGAAGCTGGAACTCCATTAGAAGTTGTATCATATGCACTTGGTTCACCGTGATCGGAATTATATATAATTTTTGGTCTTGTGAAGGAGAAAGTATTTCCCAAGCTTGGGGGAGGCTTAAGTACATGGTGCACACATTCCCCAATCATGAGCTCTCGAGAGAAATGATTATACAAAACTTTAATGCTCGACTTTCTCATAATGATCGAACAATGCTTGATTCTTCTCCCGCTGGTTCTTTCTCAAAGAGGAGTATTGAATTCAAA
Organism: Triticum aestivum; assembly: GCF_018294505.1. Taxonomy (NCBI): domain Eukaryota; kingdom Viridiplantae; phylum Streptophyta; class Magnoliopsida; order Poales; family Poaceae; genus Triticum; species Triticum aestivum. The sequence goes on from NC_057811.1 coordinate 463,092,968, forward strand.
TGGGATCTTACTGAAATAATTAAATGCAACTTTAAAGAGTGGGAAATCGACAAAGGTAACGATTCAGGTATAAACCTTGAATTTGATTGTGTTAAGTTTTTTTATAGAAACAGATGTTTTTCATGAGGTTAGTGCAAAATATGCACATGACTCTGAGATAGTAGCTACATTTTGTGAATCTTTTGCTGCTCATGTTGATCTCCCTAAGGATAAGTGGTTTAAATTTCATCTACTTATTAAAATTTGTGAAGAATTGCTAAAACTGAAACAATTTCTTATACTTCTAATCCTGTTGTGCCTTTTGCCTATATTGAGAAACCTCCTTTCCCTGTTAGGATTAAGGAACATGCTAAAGCAACGACTGTCATTCACAAGAGTAATATTACAACACCTAAACCATCTGAACAAAATAAGGTAGAACCTTCAATTGCAATGGTTAAATATCTCTTGGTTGATAATATTGATGAGCATGTTATTTATTTCTGTGATGAAGCTACAAGAATTGCTAAACAAGTAAGAAATGAACAAGATATGTTAGATAAGATTAAGCTAGTTGTTGGCATGCCTATTGTTTTTGTTAAGATAGGAGATCATTCCTATCATCGTTTATGTGATATTTGTGCTAGTATAGGTGCTATTCCATTTTCTTTATATCAAGAAGTTATGCATGATATTGCACCTCCTGAAATAGAAGATATTGACATTACTATTAAGCTTGCAAACAGAGATGCTATTTCACCGCTTGGGATTGTTAATGATGTTGAAGTCTTATGTGGTAAGAACAAATATCCTACTGATTTCTTAGTACTTGGATCACAACAAGATAATTATTGTCCCATTATATTTGGTAGACCTTTCTTGAATACTGTTAATGCTAAAATTAATTGTATCAGAGAAAAGGTTAAGGTTAAGTCCGGTGATGTATCTCATGAATTTAATTTCTCCAAGTTTAATAGACAACCTCATTATAAAGAATTGCCTAATAAATATGATATTATTGGTCTTGCTTCTATTGTTGTGCCTCCCACCGATCCTTTAGAACAATATTTGCTAGACCATAAAAATTATATGCATATAAATGAAATATTCTGGAGGAAAGCACCCATCCTTAAGCATAATTTACCTGTTGAAACTTTCAGAGACCATATTCCACCTAAGAGTGATCATGTGTTTGAATTAAAGAAACTCTTAGATACATTGAAATATGCTTATCTTGATGAAAGGAAGCTATATTTTAATTATCAATGCTAACATTTCAGTGCACAAAGAAAAGAGATTATTGTAAACTTTGATGAAGCATCGTAATGCAATTGGATATACTCTTGATGAAATTAAGGGCATTAATCTTACTCGGTGTCAACACAATATTAATATGGAGCTAGAACCAGTTGTCGATCATCAACGTCGCTTGAATCCTAAAATGAAGGATATGGTAAGAACGGAAATATTAAAGCTTCCGGAGGCATGTATAATTTATCCTATAGTTGATAGTAGATGGGTAAGTCATGTTCATTGTGTCCCTAAGAAAGGTGGCATCACTGTTATTCCTAAAGATAAAAATGAGCTTATCCCACAAAGAATAGTGACTAGTTATAGGATGGTAATCGACTTTAGGAAATTGAATAACGCTACTAGGAAAGATTATTATCCTTTGCCTTTCATTGAGAAAATGTTAGAAATATTGTCTAAGCATACACACTTTTGCTTCTTAGATGGATATTCCGATTTTTATTAAATACTTGTGTCACAAGAAGATCAACAGAAAATTACTTTTACTTATCCTTTTGAAACTTATGCTTATAGATATATACCTTTTGGTTTATATCGCATCGGAAAGGATGCGTCCCGCTGCTCGTCGGAGGCGCAAGGCTTTGCGTGTTGGGCTTGCTGTTCAGGGAGCAACGCTGCAGTGGCTTGTGTTGCGTGCATGCCTGGTAGTAGCAAAATTTGCATGTATGTTCCTTCCTTCAGGCGACGGGCGTGGCATACTACTCATCCAACCAATGCTTTCAGACTGAACCCTTGCCACGAGCACGCTCATCCACTACAAGCGGCTACCAGCACTCCCTCTCCGCTGGAGGCGGCGAGATCGTGGTGATCCATAGCTCATTGCTGCATGATGGGCAACCCAATCGCCGCGCTCACAGCCACCTCAGCAGACTTCATGGTTGGCCTGCTTATCTTTGTTGTGTTCTAAATCAAAGGCAGTGTGCGGCCCAATGTTCGACTTTGAAAGTTGACACTGACGACAGACTCAAGCACCACCACATTCTTGGTACACAGACTGGCTGCACCGGCACCGCTGAGGGCTTAACCAATGTGATTTACTAGCCATTTAGCAACTGATATTGTCATGGGATAATTTTTGATGGATAGGATTTTAGCAAGGTACAGAGCAGTGTAGGTCGAGATGAAACAGGTAAGCAAAATGTGTAGGCAGAATTTGAGTCATTTACATTGGCAGGTCTGTTCACTCATTATTTACCCTGTATTCATCAAAAGTTATTTATTTTGCACTACATTGTAGAATATTTGACGGATGCAAGCAGAGATGGCTGTGATGCTAGCTGATAACACTTGCTAACTGAATATGCGCTAAAAAACTTGCTAACTGAAGAAGTTTACATACCTTTTCTCAAATTAAAAAAGAGAGAGTTTCTTACTAACTAATGATTCTACTAGTTATAGATCAATGGCTCTAAAGTCACTACTCAACTTCAGGTCGGTACTTCCATGTAGAGTATACCTCCATAATTCTCCACCAAGATACTAAAGTTTATTGATTTTGCTTCATTTCAGGAACACGGATAAGCTATTTGCACACACAGCAGTTCAAGGTAGATTGTAGAGGCTAAGCAACCCACCTATATTGGTAATTTTTTATTGTGTTCTATAAATTAAAATGGTTTCTGTATTCTGCTGAAGCAGCCGCAAGGCATATTAATTTCAAAGAACAATTTCCAATTTAATGGTTAATGTATATACTCTTGTGTCTAAAATGAAAATTTCGAACAACAACACAGGCACACTTTGTATGTATATGATGAATAATGGAAATTTCAATTGATAAATTTAAACTAAGGTTTTAGAATAAACTGTGGTCTCTAAGCTCGTCTCATGTAATCCAACAACTAAGCCCCTGTTTGTTTGGGCTTTTGCTTCTGCTTTGCAACTTTTACAATTTGGCCAAAAAGCCAGGAGCTTTTATGGTCTTTTGCTTCTGCTTTTGCAGCTTTTCCAATTTAGCCAAAAAGCCACAAAAGCTCCTAAATAGGTGCATTTAGGAGCTTTTATGGCTTTTTGACCAAATTAAAAATAGGTGCATTTAGGAGCTCTTATGGTTTTTTGACCAAATCGAAAAACCTGCAAAAGCAGAAGAGCTTTTATGGCTTTTTGGCCAAATTGGAAAAGCTGCAAAAGCAGAAGGAAAAGCCCAAACAAACATGGCCTAAATGTATTATACTTGCATGTCTAGTTCATATGTGCAACCAACAAGTTCTATTTGATTTGAATTAACAAGGTCGGCTATACATTATTTGTTTTCATTAAAGCTACCATGTTCTGAATGGTTTAATTTGAACATCGTAATTTTGTTATCCCTTATTCCGTTGCAGCGCACGGACCTTTTTGCTAGTTTAGTTGTAATTCAGCTGCTCCAGCGACAAATATTAGGGCACAGAGGGAGTAATTGTTAAAAGAAAAAAAATTATTTTGTTGTAGTTTGTTGTACATCTCTACTCCTAATGGACGAGTTGGTGAATCGTCTCCGCGGTTTATTTTCGCTGGTTTATTTTCGTCTCTCCTCCCACCACCCTCTCCCACCCTGGTCCGCGGTTTATTTTCGCTGGTTTTTTTCGTCTCTCCTCCCACCACCCCTCCCACCCTGGTCTATCAGTTTATTTTTCTCTCAACTCTTTATTACAACCAGAACTTTCCTAATGTATAACAAATCATGGATCTAACTTTCTTAAATTATGCAAATCAATCGATTCCTTTTATTGGTTCAATTTGTCTTAGGAAACAAATAACAGATTTTCAGGAAACAAATAATACATTTTAATCTAACTTCCTTAAATTATGCAAATCAATCGATTCCTTTTATTGGTTCAATTTGTCTTAGGAAACCAATAACAGATTTTCAGGAAACAAATAATACATTTTAATCTAACTTCCTTAAATTATGCAAATCAATCGATTTCTTTTATTGGTTCAATTTATCTTAGGAAACAAATAACAGATTTTCAGGAAACAAATAATACATTTTAATCTAACTTTCCTAACTTATCTAAATCAATCGATTTCTCTTATTAGTGAAATTTGTTTTAGGAAATAAATATCAGACACGTCACAACTTTCCTCCCAATAAATAGTTTCTTAACATTTGCAAACTTTCCTAATCAGACACGTCACAAACGGGCAGATACTGATATCACGTTACCAAACAATAAAACCCCATTTGCATAGAAATCGGTTCAAAAATTATAACTTTCCTAAATTTTTACCTTTCCTTGATAACAACCAATATTTCCTATGTTTTCCACCTATTGAAGGAAATCACCCCTCCATCGATATTAGCATTTTTTTTGAACTGAGATCTTCGGGTTATGATTTTTTTGCCATTCTTTCCGGGTTGAGGAAGACGGCAGCGACGTCGATGCGGGGGTGCTGGACTTGATCTCGTTGGCGCAGACAAAGTAGCGAAGGCGTTCGGAGCTCCTCGACAAGCTCCTAGCCCGCAGGGAGGGCAGTGGCCATGTGGACGGGGTCGGTCATGGTGGCCGTAGCGTCTGACTTCGTCCAGATCGACGGGATCGAGCGAGCGAGGAGGAGAAGTGGATTTGGGAGGGGGCGTCGAGGAGGAGTGAGGCCATGGGGGCAGGGAAGGAAGGGCATCACCCTTATCCATTCCCCTTCGATGCCAGCGAGGTGGTCGGGCGGGAGCCCGGCTCTGTAGCGACACGGCTCGGGGAACAGGAGAAAACGACCGCGCGGGGACTGGATCGCTGAGCCGGTTCGGTGGCAAGGCCCGGGGAGCAGGGCGAATCCCCTTTTACATCGTCCTTTTGGTTTTTCAATGTATTCTAATCTGTTTCTCCTTTTTAACACCGTTTTCTATTTATTCTTATCAACTAAATGATCTCTACTCCTAAATTCTCAGTTGTTAGTCTCCGTTCCGGGTTTATTTTTATCCCACCTCCCGAGTGAGGGAGAGGGGGAGAGAAAGTGAGGAATAGGGAGGAAGAGGGTGTGTGTATGAGAATTTGATGGTAAAAGAGGTCGTCAATGTCACTTAATATGTATGAGAATATTAAATGTAATATTAACATAATTAATATTGAACTTTTAAAGTTAATGTGGCCCGGTTACGACGCATGGGCGTTCTTCGGTTTGTATCAGGGCTCCAACCTTCGAAACAACCCACGAGGAGCTCCGAGACGGCGGCGAGGGTTTAGGCCTCCCCTCCCACACACAGAAACAGAGCCGCCGCCAAACCCCGGGAAATGGCGGCTTCCCGCTTCCTGACGCTCCTCCGCCGCCGCCGCTCCATCCCCAACACATCCCTCCTCCACCGCCGCCTCCCCTTCTCCTCCTCTCCCTCGCCCCCCTCACCGGAGAGCCCCTCCGCCCCCTCCTCCTCGAAGCCCCCCTCCCTCTCCGCCCGCCTCTCCTTCGTCTTCGACCAACTCGACGCGCTCGACCGCAACCGCTCCTCCGACCTCTCCGCGCGCGACGCCGCCCTGCGCCGCATCCAGTCCTGGCGCCGCCCGGCCCCGCCTCCGCCCGACGCGCCCCCGCCCCCGCCCCCGCCCAGGCCGGAGCCGGGCGGCCAGCCAGAGAAGGTCGTCGAGGCGGCGGCGGCGGCGAAGGTCGGACAGGAGGTGGCGGCGGAGGGGCTGGAGAGTATGAGCGTCGCGGATGTGCTGCGGAGGGAGGTGGAGCTGGTCCACCCCTGGCCCGAGTGGATCGAGCTCATGGAGCGGCTCGCGCAGCAGAGGTACTTCGACCTCGGGGGAGGGTCGGGCGGCGCCGACCAGGAGTCCCGTCTCGCCGCGGCGGTGCCCATGGATCTCTCGGAGGTCGCCGAGGAGTCCGGCTTCGATTTCTCCAGAGACTGGACCACTGTCAAGAACGCCTGCATGAACTTCGGCCGCGACCGGTTCGACATCCTCAAGTACGTTCCCCGCGCACTTAATTGGCTTATATCAATGGATTGTTTGACGAAAACACTTTGGCATGAATGTGAGAGTTGAATGTCTCTTAGACTTGTAAAGGGCCTGCTGCCGAAATGCCTAGGCAGGTTCAGAGGATGATAGACATCAGGGATGCTTGCTACTGTTAGTGTTTGGTATAATTTGATACAATACTTCTGTTTATATAATCTAGTATTGGTATTAAGGAATAATAACTGAATACTACCACAAAGGTTTACATCTGTAAAGTTCCATTGCTGTAAGTTTAGAATTATGAATTATTCTTGCTGGAATTATTTTGTTGCGCATAGGATTCACCTTTTGTCTACTCAAATTACATTTTTGTTCCATTAAATGCATTTCTTGTTAAAGCAGTGAAATGCAGATAAAACTATTATACATGAAGTCAGAAATTCATGGACGCTGTGCACATTAGTATACTTCTGATCATTGCAACACTTCTTTCTGGATGCAAAAAAATTGCTAGCACTATCAGAAACTATGATATATACTGATAGCCTAAAGCACATGATAACAGAGGGCAATTATAATGTATTCGAAAACAGTGAATACTATGCGTACAGATTTTGTCATTACGATTCAAGTAAAAAAAAAATACTGTAGACAAACTGGTATTCGTGTCAAAAGGTATATATTGTACTCCAACAGATATTTATGTAATACGTAGAAATTATGTTAACAGTTCCTTAATGATGCAGGCCGTTGCCTAGGAAGGATCTTCAAGTATTGGTTGGCCATGGGTGCCCCAGCATGGATCCAAAAGTTGTGTTTTCTGCGAAGCTGATAAGGAAACTGGTCCACCTTGACGAGGGTGATGTAAGTTGCAGCTAAACTCAAGTTTATTCTCCGCAGCCCACATGTTTTCGTTTCACTACGTTATGTTCTAGATGGGGGATGAAAAACAGAAAAACAAAATGGGTGAGGATCACTTCCTTTTTTGATTGTATGTAGTCACTATTTGAGTGATCTGTAGATATTTGTAAGGTTATAAAAGGTATATTTGTGCTCACCTAGGCGTGCATAGGTTCTTTGAGGCATCGGAATGCTGCATCTTGGTATTAAAGGAAGGTTTAGGCGGCAGGTAAGGAATTGACCTATTGGATGACAAGTCGTGGTCTCTCTGGCGAGGGATCAACCTTCTCTGGTTTAAAAAATCACCCTCTCCGATGAGTATTCATGCTTCTCTGAAGGAAAATCACCCTCTTCTTCAATGAATCGAGCTCTGCCAAGCCCGTCGCTGTTACTACAGGGAAGGAGAGAGATAGAATAGAAACCGCAGTTTCTGGTGTTCTTTCCCAGATATGCTTTAATAAGCATATAGGTGCCTTTCTAGTGGTTTAATGTGCTGGGTTAGCCCATAGTGCCCAATTTTCTGTTTCCCTCTTTTTTTTTTACATTTACGCATGTGCTTCAAGCTGTTGCTCTCCCTAGGTGGCGGCAAAACACTCCCCTAGCGCCTTTTTGAACCTTGGATACGTGTAGTTTCTCACTTTGAACAATGGCATATGCACAGTAGTCATGACACTTTGGGTACATCAATTTATTGATTTGCAAATTATTTACTTACCTGACCACAACGTGCGTTCTGGCTTACTATCTATTTCCAACTCCTTATTTGCGACTATGTTTATGTAAATGGTTGCTGCTATTGTTATGATAGTTTATTGCCTTTCTTGATTTTATTAAAGATTAACACAACATTCACTGGCGTGATAGGTCTGCGTTTTATAGCAATAGGAGTAAATAGCCGTAATTGTATATGTATTTAGATTTTTTCCACTTATGTTCACATATTAGAAACATGCCACTTAATTTTCTTGTTAATATGTATTTGCATAACAGAGGTGACTGTTACATACCCACAACTAATTACCAAAACATCTCTCAACAGTTTGGTTCGGCATTCAGTTCCTCGTTTTTTATGGACTCCTACTGACTGCTATATAAACATGAAAGATGAAAATACACTAGAAAGACCAGGCAAGGTGTAATCTTCTCATTTCTTTATTTTGCTCCTGATTTGCAGGTGTGCAGTTCGTGTAATTTGCGAAATTCATGCTCAAGAGGCTATATCCTTACACGTAAAGAAGATGAAGCTCGGACTCTTGATGTTATGCGTATTTTATTGGTCTATGGTTTTGATCATATAAAGGGGACTGTGGAGAACAAACCACTTCTCAAACTGAAATCCGTGAAGACCGTCGTTCGGAAATTAATACACGAGATTGCCAAGCTGAGTGCTGTTCCTATTGACCCCAATCTTCCACCCCCTGTAATCAGGAAGTTGCCACCTAAGGTGAAGCAACCGCCTCCACCACCAAAGAGACGAGTTGGACGTGATGACGTAGAGATGAAGAAAGGAGACTGGCTCTGCCCAAAGTACTTTAACCTGTCTCACCTGTAATTTATAGAATGTTGACTTCCAGGAGCGATTCTTATTTTCTGAAGTATGTGGTTGCAGGTGTGACTTCATGAACTTTGCGAAAAATACAATTTGCTTGCAGTGTGATGCTAAGCGTCCCAAAAGGCAACTTCTACCTGGAGAGTGGGAGTGTCCTCGGTTAGCTCACTTACCACAGATTTATTTGGTCTATTTTTTGAACTTATACACAGCAGTTTCCTAGTATGCCTCATATTTATCACATCCATGTTTGTTATCTGTCTAAGAACACGCCTGTGAATAAGAATAGCTTGGTATCTGATTATCTTTCTTCATTATTTATATCGAATACGTTTCTCTGTGCTGTCATTTGTTTCTCAAGAGGCAATTAGTTAATAGTTATACAAACAAGGAACGATAAAGGAAACAGTGCACATTTGAACCATTTATGAACATAATTGTGATAATTTGTCATCCTTACACATTTTTCTATCAATATCTAGGTGCAATTTTTTGAACTACAGACGGAACATGTCATGTTTCCATTGTGAACATAACCGTCCTCCAGATGAATACACCAACAGCCAAATGGAAGAATATCAATCTGCACCGCGGAAACGGTTGGAAAGACCAGCTCGCAAGCCTGACGTTTCTAATGCGTGGAACTTTGACTTCGATGATAATGAATCGGATGGTGCTGATGTTGCAGCATTTGAGTTTGCTGATTCATCCAAAGTCAGGGAGAGCTCATCTGTGGACAACTCATATAGAGATAATACAAAGGGTTCCGAGGCCGAGAAATTCTTTGGAATGGATGAACCAAGGAGCGAGGGAAGAGAGAGAAAGTTCAGTGGAAGAGACAACTTGAACTCATCTAGAGTTGGTTTTGATGATTTTGATGACGAAGAGGATGATATTGACAGTTACGAGCTTGATTTGTCAAAAGGTGGTCAGACAGGTGGTGTGTCGAGGGTGAGTTATTCTGACCTTGAGAATGCTTCTTCTGATTCAGAAGACTTGAACGAATTTGCTCACAGTAGAAATTCCAATTACGGGGCAAAGGATGAAGCAACAGGTTCAGCTGATGATGATGAATTTGATGATCAACCCTCCCTGAGATCTAGTCATATTGCTGATTCTTGGCAGAAAACCAGAGGTTGGAGCGGTTCGAACAACCGCAGAAGCGCATCTTTTGGCTCAGAGAGTAATGATGGGGTTATTTCTGATTTTGATGAGGATGTTGACAACGGTTTTAGATCTAAACAAAGGCGTAAACAGGGAGGCCGTGAAACAGTTCCTGATATGGACTCTGACATGGATGATGAGTTACAATCAGATGATAGGAGGAACAGGTCCTCCACAAATTTCAGAGGAAACTTCCCTGCCAGAAGCTCTAACTTAAATAGTAGAAGCGCTAGTGGGGACCGTTATGGTAGGACAAGAGGCAACAAACAGTTCAGGAGTGTTGATGTGCATGATGGTGGGTCGCCCTTTGATAGGAATCGCAGAGGAAGGGGTAATCAGCAAGATCATGGCTCAAGAGGTTCACAAAGAAATGCAGGAAGAAATTGGGATAATAGTAGTGAGTTTGATCGCAGAGGGAGGGGTAATCAGCAAGATCATGGCTCAAGAGGTTCGCAAAGAAATGAAAGAAGAAGCTGGGATAGAAGTAGTGAGTTTGATGGCAGTGACAGGCCCCTCAGGCGTTCTAATAGAAGGTAAGAATATGGCAATGCAAGTGGCAGCATAAGCATCGAAAGTGTGGACAGTGTGCCCAAAATTCTTGGATTCAGAACTGGATTGATGGCACTGGATCCTGAGACCCTGCCGATAAGGGATGTTTTAGGAAGTGTTAATATTTCCAAGATTTTTTCCAAGGCTCCAAGCTAGCCAACAGGTGGAGTGTTACATCATGGAATTTGGTATGTTCAGATTTTGTGAAAGAACTTTTTCCTTTTTTCTTCACCATTTACTGCCTCATAATCTTCTCAAGGAAGGGCCTAGAATGCAGCGAGAGAACATGCCTCCATGCATGTATGTTTAATATTTGTTGTATCAGTTTCTTCATCTTAAACATTATATATTCAAAGATAAGTTAGTAATGGAGTTCAATTGTCATCTGTGCAATGTGAAAAGTGAACTCATATATTTTCAGTAATGAATTTTCAGAAAATTTGTTCTGAAACTATTGACCTGTAAACTCCTGTGACAACATGGCTATTTGGTTCTGTCCTCTTGCATATTAGGCTCCCTTTTGTTCTCTAGATTAGGTTTGGTAGTCATTGGCTAGTTCATAACTCCATATCACTAATTTTGTTGTTACTCATTTGCTCAGCGCAGTTTGAATCTTGTTCCGTTCTTCAATACGCCTGCTGTTTCCATTTGTAATTTGTATGTATCCTTGATGTATCAATCAGTTCTTGCATGTATTTTTTGACCGGAAGTTCTTTCATACATGTAAACATCTATACCACTATATAGTGTATGAATAGCTTTGGATATACTCCCTCCGTTCCTAAATATAGGTCTTTGTAGAGATTTCAACAAGTGACTACATACGAAGCAAAATGAGTGAATCTACGCACTAAAATATGTCTATATACATCCGTATGTGATAGTCCATTTGAAATCTCTAAAAAGACATATTTAGGAACGGAGGGAGTATATCATTGGATGAAATTGATCCAATGGTCAGGATGTGGCAAATCCGACTGTTGCTGGCTGTTTGATTTACCATTCGTTACATCAAGTCCTGCCATGTGTAGTATCTGAGAGTTTTCAGGATTAAAACTTAGTGCGCCTATTCTAATGGAGAATATAATTATCATCTGTACTACATTCACACACATCTACTCTATTCTAGACTCTTCCATACATGCTCTTGATCCAATTATTTTTATCTCTTGAGGAAAGAGTTGCAATTTATATTTACCTTATGAATTTAGATATTTTTTCCAGAGGCAGCTAGAATTTCAGATTTTGTGTGTGTTTTAGCAGTAGTTCTGTGTAAGCAAGCCTCATGGCATGCTTAATCGATCTCCTGCCATTATTATCGTTTTCAAAACGCCCCCGCGTCGCTCTCCCAGGAGCGGGCGGAACTGAGCGCCTCGGGCGCCGGCCACCTCCCACCTCCACCCCTCGCCGCGCCGCCGCCAGGCAAAGCCCGCACGGCGTCGGCGGCGGCGGGGCCGTCTTCCCACGCACGCGCCTCGGCAGATCCCGGATGGATCTCGAGCGGCGGCGGCCGATGCGCGCATGCGGCGGTGCTTGGCTGGGGCCGGGCCGCGGTGGCCTTCCCTCGCGCGCCGGTGTCTCCATCGATGCCGCTGGAGGCTGGCTGCTGCTGCTGGGGGCGGTGGCCGGTGCTCGCGGTGGGCGGAAGCCGGGGCGGCGGCCTCGGAGCTTGGGCGTCTGCTGGGCGACGCAGCGGAGCTGGCTACGAACAGTTGCGCGGTGAATCAAGGGATTCGGCGCTCTGTTCCGGAGTTGGCAGAGGATGCGCCTTGGTCAGGCGCGGGCGGCGGCTTGGCCGCGAGGACGCCAACGGTGGAGCTGGCGTCGATCTGGCGTCGCGAGGATCCTGGGATGAAGCTGCTGTAGATCTGTGGAGGTGCACGGCACGGGCGCGCGGAGGGCCCGGGCAGCGCCGTCGGCATGGCTCGGAGGCCTGTGGTGCGTGGAGGTGCGGGGGTGGCGGATCCGGTCTCCAGCGGATGCGACGGCGTGCGTGGCGCGCGCCTGGGCGGCGTGCTCCTGCTGCTTCGATGGGCGGTCGGCGCGGATTTGCGGCAAGGCAAGGATGCCGGGGCGGCGGCCCCGGAGCGATGGCTGCATCGGCATGGGCTGCTGCGGCGGCTGGGGATGGTGGATTCGGAGCGATGCCTGCGGATCTAACCCCGGCAAACGCGGCGTCTCTCTGTCGCATGAGGCGCTGCAGCGGGTCGTCGCGAGGGGCTTTGGCGGCTGACGACGGAAGGTGCTCTTCACAGCAGGCTTGGCTCCAGTGGTCTGGGTATCCATGGTGCCCAGATCTGCAGGCTCACTGTTAGGAGACGAGGGACTTGGGCGAAAGCTTTTGACGACGTCGGCGCGTGCGGGTGTCGTGACCTTCTTGGAGGTGTCGTCGTAGAGTTCTTCCTCTCCCTCCATGTGCTTGGACTCTCCGGGTGAGAACCTAAACTTCAGTTTTCTGGAGTAGGCGGCGACGGCGTTTTATGTCGTAACCTTCTTGGAGGCGTCGCTTTGGAGGGTCAGCCTTTGGATGTTGTGCGGGTTCTTCCGTTTTCATGGGCGGTGTATGCCGGGGTGGCGGCTCCGGGATCTTCAGTTGAGAGCCGAGGCGGCGGCCTCGGCAGCGGTGCGGCGGTGGCCCCAGGAGGTAGGGCTGTTTGTCGGCATGGCTTGGGCGAGAACCTTGAGCTGCGTGGGCGGCAAGGTTGTCGGCTCGGTCGACGCGTCCCGGCAGGGGCGGTTGGACGGCATGTCGGGGCGGGGGCCCTGGATATGGTGCGGCGTTCGTGGTCTGGGTGCGGTTGTCCTGAGCAGTGCGGGCTGCGGATTGCTGTATCGTGCGGCGTTGCTGCTCGAGGGTGAGCGGTGGCATGTCGGGGCGGCGGGCCCGGATGTGGTGCAGCGTTCGTGGTCTGCGTGCGGTTGTCCTGAGCAGTGTGGGCTGCGGGCTACTGTATCATGCGGCGTTGCTGCTCGAGGTGAGCGGTGGCATGTCGGGGCGGCGGCCCTGGAAGGCGGTGTCGGTTGAGTGCACAGGGCGCAACGGAGCGGTGGATGTTGAGGCGGCGGCCTCGGGAGATTTGCAGCTTCGAGGGCATGGACCTCGTGTCGTGTGGGCAACGTGGTTGTCATCTGAGTTGGTCATGGGTGGGCTTTGCCCTGTGTGTTAGTCTTTGGGGTGGGCTTGGCCTTGTTATTCCGGTTTTCGCCCGGTTTTCCGTAATTAACTGGGCAATTCTCTTCTGCTTAATTAACAGATGAGGCAATCTTTGCCTCTGTTTCGAAAAAAAAAGCATAGCACCACCCCATCCCCCCTTCAGGCTCACCAACTAGATTGGAGTAACCTATCTACAATAATTGTCACTTCTTCTCATGAGAATATGCAAATTTCCGTCGCACTTTGATTAGCCTTCTAAGAAAGCTAAATGTTGCGCATACACCCTGGCCAAAAAGCCAGTAATTTCATAGTCATTTACCTACTTTTTCAGCAAATATTTGGTCTGCATATTAGAAAATAACCGCATGCATTTCGCCTGGAATTTTATTTTCAGGAGTTTGTGGCTGCAATACTTGTACACTCCACAAGCTTCATGTCGACACAAAAAGGATAACGTAAACTAGCATGTGAAAGATAATGAAACAGAAAATCAACTGGATCTCATGATAGATTATACCCCATTAACTGGAATATCGTTATTCCTGTTAAGCTACATGTATATGTGTGTGTGAGTATTGTACGTAGTCTCTACATCAGGCTAGTATAGCGTACGTGTGTGCAGTTTTCCCTTACGCACACACGTCCCTCCACCTCTCGAGCATGGCCACTCCACGATCTCCATCGTGGCTCAAGTGCCCGCTGCTCTCCTGTATATGTAACCTCTCAGATGAATGGAATCGGTGTGTTCTATCTCTTTCCCTGAAACATGGTATCAGACGCTGCCGCAACCAACCCATTTGCGCCCGATCTGACCTCTCCTTCCGCTGCCATGGACACCAATCCCCTAGCCATCCCTAACACCTCTGACGACGATGCGTCCGCTCCGGCCGCGAACACGCCTCCGCCCTCTGCTCTGGTGCACGCCCCGCCCGCGAGCGCGCCTCTGTCCACCGCGCCCCCGGCGCCGCTGCTCGCGCCTGGCGCTTTTCCGTCTACGGTCCTGCAGACCATCGACATCCGGCACCACGTTCCGGTCACCCTCGACCTTCATGCCGGCAACTACGCCCAATGGCGCGGCTTCTTCCTCACCATTGTCGGCATGTTCGGCGTGCGCGACCACCTCGTCGCTCCTGCCGCCCCTCGCCGTCGTGATCCCGAATGGGTCATGGTCGACCACTGCGTCGTTCATTGGCTCTACTCCACCGTCTCTCCCGAGCTGCTCGACGCCGTGATGCAGCCCGACGACACTGCCGACGTGCTCTGGGCTGCGATCGAGGGCATCTTCCGCGACAACAACCTCTCCCGGGCGGTGTATCTCGATGCCGAGTACCACGCTGTGGTGCAGGGCGATCTCACGGTGATGCAGTACTGCACTCGCCTTAAGTCCTTCGCCGATCAACTTCGCGACCTCGGCCAGCCTGTCTCCGAGCCGCAGCAACTGTTCAACATGCTGCGCGGGCTCGGGCGCCAGTACCACACCGCGATCCCCCACCTCACCTCGCGTGTCCCCCTGCCCACTTTTCTCGAGGCCCGCTCCTTCCTCCTCCTCGAAGAACATCGTGCCGAGCAGGCGGCTCGTCAGCAATCCGCCCATGCTCTCATCGCGGCGCGCCCGCCGGTCAGCCCGGCGCCCCCGACGCCTCCCTCCGACGGCGGGGCTGGTCGCGGGCGTGGGCGCAACCGCCGCCGCGGTCGGGGCAAGGGGGGGGGCTCGTCTTCGGCTCCACCACCCTCGACTCCACGCCCCGCTGCGTTACCAGGCTCCTCCCCGAGCGCCCACTCCTCGACAGGCATGGTCCAGGCGTGGCCCATGCCCTGGCGTGCGCCAGGGGCCGGCGTTCTCGGGTCCCGCCCGGGCGTCCCGACCCAGCAGGCTCTCTTTGCCGGTGGTGCGCCTGCCGCGCCCCTCCCATATGGCTACGGCGGGTATCCTGCGCTCCTCCCCGGGTTCACCTACGGGTCGCCAGGGGCCAGCTCCAGCAGCGCGCCTCCACCACCGCAGCAGCCATGGGACATGGGTGGCCTCCAGACTGCGCTTCAGGCCGCGCACTCGTCCTCGCCGCCCCCACCGACCAGCACCTCGGACTGGTACATGGATTCGGGCGCCTCCTCGCACATGACCTTCAACCCTGGTACTCTCCACTCCCTTCGTCCTTCTTTTCCTCCTCGTGATATTATCGTTGGCAATGGCGGCCGCATGCCCATTACACACACTGGCCGCGGCTCGCTCATTGCTAACAACTCCTCTCTCGAGCTCCACAATGTGCTCCTCTCTCCCTCCATCATTACCAATCTTCTTTCTGTCCGACGACTTACTTGCGATAATCCTGTGTCTGTGGAATTTGACGCCTTTGGGTTTTCTGTCAAGGATATCCGCACCCGCCTGGTGATCCTTCGGTGTGACTCGACCGGCGACCTGTACCCAGTGTGCTGCAACCCCGCCGTCCCGCGCGCTAGCTACTTCGCCGGCGTCGCGTCTGCTGAGTTGTGGCATAGCCGTCTTGGGCATCCCGGCAAGGAGGTGCTCCGTCGTGCTCTGGGCCAGTTCGAGTTCACCTGCGCGCCTTCCACTCCGCACTCCTGCTCGGCGTGTCGCCTCGGCAAGAACACACGCCCGCCGTTCGCTGTCTCCACGTCCACTAGCTATTTCCCATTTCAGCTATTACACTTAGATGTTTGGACTTCTCCAGTTGTTAGCATTTCTGGTTTCGAATACTACCTCGTTATCACTTATAGTTGTACGCACTATGTATGGACATTTCCTCTTCGAAACAAGTCTGATGTGATTTGTGTGCTCACTGCTTTCTACGCCTATGTTCACACTCAATTTGAGCGTCCTATCCTGGCTTTGCAAACCGATAATGGCCGCGAGTTTGACAACCTCGCCGTTCGCTCCCTTCTCTCTCGCCACGGCACAGTCCTTCGCCTGTCATGCCCCTACACGAGCCAACAAAACGGGGTTGCCGAGCGTGCTCTCCGCACTCTGAACGAGGCCGTGCGCGCACTTCTCTTCCACGCCTCCCTTCCGCCTCGTTTCTGGGCTGAAGCACTCGCCACCGCCACGCTCCTTCACAATTACAAGCCGTGTGCGTCTAGCTCGCCGCGTACCCCGCATGAACTCCTCCTTGGTGTCGCTCCCGACTACTCCGCTTTGCGCGTTTTCGGCTGCCTATGTTATCCCAACACCACCTCGACTACGCGTCATAAGCTTGCTGCTCGCTCTGTGGCATGTGTTTTCTTGGGCTATCCCCTAGATCATCGCGGTTATCGCTGCTACGACCCAACCACTCGTCGCGTGCTCACTTCTCGCCATGTTCGTTTTGACGAACTCACCTTTCCCTTTGCCACGCCGCAGCTACCACCCGCTCCCACGATCTCTCCCCCACGCCTCGTGCCGGTGCCCACTCGTCCCACGCCCCTCCGTCAGCCCCTGCCTTGCCGCTCTCCCGAGCGCGCGCACACACCTCCTTTAAACAACGTCGTCGGATCCCCATCCTGCGGCCCACTTTCAAACACTCCCTCACCCACTTCCCCCGCCTCTCGGGCCGCGTCCACTCCCTCCTCCAGCCCATGCACGTCCGGCTCCCATGCATCCGTCGGATCTTCATCCGATGGCCCCGGCCGCTCCGTTGCTCCGCCTCCTCCCGCGCCAGGGGTAGTCACCCGTGCACGCGCCGGCGTGTTCCGGCCAAACCAGAAGTACGCCGCGGACTACGTTTGTGTTGTCTCTGTCGCCGCTCCACCAACGATTTCTCCACTCCCGCGCTCTGTGCGCGTTGCTCTTCGTGATCCTAACTGGGTCGCTGCCATGCGTGAGGAGTTTGCCGCTCTCACTGAAAACCGTACCTGGGAGCTTGTGCCTAAACCTCCCCGCGCCAATATCATCACAGGAAAATGGGTTTTCCGTCACAAACTGTGCGCGGACGGCACTCTTGAACGATACAAAGCAAGATGGGTTGTGCGTGGCTTCAACCAACGCGCTGGTGTCGACTATGGGGAGACCTTCTCTCCTGTGGTTAAACCGGCGACTATCCGCACCGTCCTCACTCTCGCCGCGTCGCGTCGGTGGCTAGTCCATCAACTCGATGTAAAGAATGCCTTCTTGCATGGCACACTCCAGGAAGAGGTTTACTGTCTTCAACCTGCGGGCTTCGTCGACACCGCCAAGCCAGACCATGTGTGCCGCCTTTCCAAGTCTCTGTATGGCTTGAAGCAGGCGCCGCGCGCGTGGTTCCTCTGCTTCACCGGCTTCCTCACCACCCTTGGGTTCACGGCGACCCGCTCAGACAGTTCGCTGTTCACGCTCGCGCGCGGAGCTGACGCCGCGTACCTGCTGCTCTACGTGGACGATATCGTCCTCACGGCCTCCGACGCCTTTCTTCGTCGCATCATCGCCGCGCTCACCACCGAGTTCGCCATGAAAGATCTCGGCGCCCTGCACTACTTCTTGGGCATCCGCGTCACGCGCTCCGCTGCTGGCTTCTTCCTCTCGCAAGAGCAGTATGCCGAGGACGTGCTGGAGCGTGCTGCCATGGACAACTGCAAGCCCGCGCCTACTCCGGTGGACACCAAGGCCAAGCTGCCCGCGGCGACTGGCCCCCGCGTGGCTGACTCCACTGAGTACCGCAGCCTCGCAGGTGCCCTCCAGTACCTCACCGTCACGCGCCCGGAGCTCGCCTACGCCGTCCAGCAAATATGTTTGCACATGCATGATCCGCGCGAGTGCCATCGTGCACTGATCAAGCGTGCTCTCCGGTACATTCGCGGCACTGCCTCCCTCGGGTTACACCTGCGCCTGTCCTCGACACTTGATCTCCGCGCCTACACCGACGCCGACTGGGCTGGCTGCCCGGATACGCGGCGCTCCACCTCGGGGTACCGCGTCTATCTTGGTGACACTCTTGTCTCCTGGTCGTCCAAACGCCATCCGATCGTCTCCAGATCGAGTGCTGAGGCTGAGTATCGCGGTGTTGCCAATGCGGTGGCTGAGTGCGTCTGGCTCCGACAACTTTTGAGCGAACTCCGCTGCTCTGTCAAGACGGCGACACTCGTGTACTGCGACAACATCTCTTCGGTGTACCTGTCCAGCAATCCCGTCCATCACCGGCGCACCAAGCATGTCGAACTCGACATTCACTTCGTCCGCGAGCGCGTGGCCCTGGGCGAGTTTTGCGTCCTTCACATTCCCACGCGGCAGCAACTCGCCGACGTGATGACCAAAGGATTGGCCGTCGATGTCTTCCACGACTTCCGTTCCAGTCTCTGCGTCGCTCCTCGCGCCGTCACGACTGCGGGGGGGTTGTTAAGCTACATGTATATGTGTGTGTGAGTATTGTACGTAGTCTCTACGTCAGGCTAGTATAGCGTACGTGTGTGCAGTTTTCCCTTACGCACACACGTCCCTCCACCTCTCGAGCATGGCCACTCCACGATCTCCATCGTGGCTCAAGTGCCCGCTGCTCTCCTGTATATGTAACCTCTCAGATGAATGGAATCGGTGTGTTCTATCTCTTTCCCTGAAACAATTCCTCTACGTCTTCAGTTATTCTAGGATTCTAGAAGTGATGTTTCTTCGGAGACAGCATGCTGCAGGCTTCTTTCCCTTGATTTATGTTCAAACCGGAGAAGAGCGTACAACACATCCTTCATTGATGGCCGTACTGAAGGCTGCCCGCCTGTACAGATCACACCTAGCGTAAACACTGCAAATGCATCTTCAATGTTGGCTGGATCTCGAATGTCTTCATCAAGAAGATCAATTGACAGGCCATATTCTTGATACTGTCTCCATGCCCATTCTGCCAAGCAATACTCCAAGCCTCCATCATTTGCCACTCTCCCTGTTGTGAGCTCCAACAGGAGCACTCCGAAGCTGTAGACGTCGACCTTCTCATTCACCTTAAGCCGGTATCCATACTCTGCAAAAAAGCTAGTCTCTGATTAGCACATGGTGTTGAATAAACCCAAGTCTGCAGTAGCTAGTGTTTGTTTTTTCAGTTTCGTCAGTTTCAGTCTTTCTTCATTTTCGTCACTAGTTTCAGTTTTCTGTTAGCGAGCTTAGCTCGAGTCAGTTAGCGCGTGGAGCGTTTCTGGCGCCCTCACTAATCGCTCGTGGGATGGCACGAGCATCACGATCTGTGGTGGCGCGTAGTTAGGGGGCCACGAGCCCGTTTCCTTTGCTGTACTCCGAATAAGTAGAAGGTAATGAGAAACAGAAAAGTCGCAAGGTTCATGCGGCGCAAAACCTCTTGTTCATCTTCGTCCTCACCTCCGGTGAGTTCAGATAGTAGAATGAGCGCGAGAGATCGGTGAGGTTTTGCTAACAATTGGCATCAGAGCCGGTTCCTGATCGTGGGAATGGCGGGCCCAGACGACTCCAGTGGTAGCAAGTCGCCGGCCACTCCGCGGGCACGGGACTCCGGCGACAAGGAGCTTGCCGTGGCTGAGAGATCCACGGTGCGGATGGCACGCGACATCGGCGGTGCGGCGTGGCCGCAGCTGACCCGATCCAACTACACCGACTGGGCCGTCCTGATGCAGGTCATGATGGAGGGACGATATCTCTGGGACGCCGTCCAGACGGGCACCGCCGAGCGCAGCGAGGATCGTTTGGCGCTCGAGGCGATCCTGCGCGGGGTGCCGCCGGAGATGGGACCCACGCTCACCGCCAAGGCGACGGCGAAGGAGGCGTGGGACTCTCTGAAGACGATGAGGCTTGGTGTGGCGCGGGTGCGGGAGGCCAAACTCGCGACACTCACCAGGCAGTACGGCGACATCAAGTTCGCCGACGGCGAGTCGGTGGACGACTTCGCAATGCATCTCACTGCAATGGTGGGGCAGATGGCACAGCTCGGTGAGACTATCCCTGAAAAAAGGGTTGTGAGAAAATTTCTTTCAGTAGTCTCCAAACAGTTTTCGCAGATCGCCCTCTCGATCGAAACTTTGGTCGATCTCGATCAGCTCTCTGTTGAGTTGACTGGGAGACTGAAGGCGGCGGAGGAACGCCATGAGCTGCAACAGGCCACTGATGGCATGGGGCGCCTGCTTCTCACTGAAGAGGAGTGGCACGCCCGTCTCAAGAACGGTGATCCACACGCTGGCGGCTCCGTCTCGTCTCGAGGCCGGCGTGGAAGAGGCCATGTGCGCCGCGGCGGTGGCGGTGGACGCGGCCAGAACGAAGGTGCTGGTAGAGGAAACGCCGGTGGCGCCGGCCACGGCAACGATCGTGACAAGTGTCGCTACTGCGGCATCAGCAGCCACTGGGCCCGTGACTGCAGGAAGAAGCGCGACGAGGAGGCGAAGGCCCTTCTCGCCCAAGGGCACGGCGGGGGCGACGCTGATCCCACGCACCTCCTCATGGCGCAAGTGTGTGAGCTGTCCGCGGTTCCAGGCGATCGCGACAGGCACGTCGAGCTGGTCGAAGAGCGCGTGGAAGCTCATTTGGGCCTGGCCACGGACGCACACTCCGGCGTCTGGTACATGGACACAGGGGCCAGCAACCACATGTCCGGCGAGGAGGCCTCGTTCAGTGAGCTCGACCGTCACGTCACCGGCACTGTCAAGTTTAGGGATGGATCGGTCGTCGACATCCGAGGGCGCGGCTGTGTGCTCTTCACCGACCACGCTGGCGGTCACCGCATCGTGAGCGGTGTCTACTTCATCCCGCGTCTCAAAAGCAACAACATCAGCATCGGGCAACTCGACCAGATCGGGTGCCGATCGGAGATAGAGCACGTCGTCTTCACCCTCTACGACCAGCAGCGTCGGATCGTGGCAAGGGTGCAGCGCGCCGGCAACAGGCTGTACCCATACACGCTCCAGCTCGCGCGCCCTGTCTGTCTGGCCGCATGGTGCACGACGGACGAGGCGTGGAGGTGGCATGCCAGATTTGGCCACCTCAACTTCCAGGCTCTCCGCAAGCTCGCCCAGCAAGGTCTGGTGTGCGGGCTGCCCTCCATCGACCACGTCGACCAAGTGTGTGACGGGTGCCTCGCCGGCAAGCAGAGGCGTGGCTCATTTCCTGCAGAGGCAAACTACATAGCGGAGCAGATCCTGGAGCTGGTGCACGGCGATCTGTGCGGGCCGATCACGCCCGCCGCGGCTGGCGGACGGCGCTACTTCCTCCTCCTCATTGACGACATGTCCAGGTACATGTGGCTGTCAGTGCTACGTTCCAAGGACGAGGCCGCCGGGGCGATCGCACGGTTTTAGGCGCGTGTGGAGACAGAGACAGGGCGCAAGATGCGCGCCTCTGCGGACGGACCGCGGCGGAGAGTTCACCTCCGTCGACTTCAGCGACTACTGTGCAGACCGTGGGGTGCAGCGGCAGCTCACGGCGCCGTACTCCCCTCAGCAAAACGGCGTTGTGGAGCGCCGCAACCAGACGGTGGTGGCCATGGCCAGGAGCATGATGAAGGCCACGTCCATGCCAGGAGAGTTCTGGGGGAGGCAGTCACCACTGCCGTCTTCATCCTGAACAGATCGCCGACGCGCTCCGTGGTCGGCATGACTCCATACGAGGCGTGGCACGGTGATCGACCTCGGTGCACTTCCTGCGCACTTTTGGGTGCGTGGTTCATGTCAAGACGGTGAAACCGCACCAGAGCAAGCTCGAGGACCGCTCCACTCCGATGGTATTCGTCGGGTACGAGGAGGGCGGCAAGGCGTACCGCGCCTACAACCCGACAACCAAGCGTGTCCAGATCACGCGGGACGCTGTCTTCGACGAGTCAGCACGATGGAACTAGGAGGACACCTCTCATGGCGCTCCGGCGACAGTGGGTGAGTCGGTCATTGTAACTTATCCAGCTTACAAGGTGCAGATGGCTCAGAGTGGCGGAGAAGAAGCAGAACCTCAGACGCCGCCGGCTCCGCGGAAACCGGCCGCGGTGAGATCACATTCTGAAGGGAACACGCCCACACCTGTCAGCAGTCCGGACACAGCCGTGTCTGTCAGCAGCCAGGAATCGGCGGCTGAGGCACTGCAAAGCCCTGCTGCAGCCGCCACTCCAGTGGGGGTGGAGTTCGTGACGCCGCCCTCCGGGAGCCCAGTGTTGGACGCCGATGACGACGCGCGCGTGGCTCATCGCTTTCGCCGCGTGTCTGACATTCTCGGGCCCCACTATGGCGCCGTCCAGCCAGACGCAAGACTGCGATCGCCTCTGCTGAAGAACCAAGCACGTTCAGAGAGGCGGAGCTCGATCCAAGCTGGCGCAAGGCAATGATCGAGGAGGTAAACTTGATCAAGGAAAACAACACGTGGGAGCTCACTGATCTTCCCATTGGACACCAGGCCATTGGGGTAAAGTGGGTGTTCCGTGTTAAGAAGGATTCGACTGGAAAAATCGTCAAGTACAAAGCTCGCCTCGTCGCCAAGGGATTTGTGCACAAGCCAGGGATCGACTTCGACGAGGTTTTTGCTCTAGTAGCTCGCTTGGAGTCAGTGCGTGTGCTGCTAGCACTCGCAGCGCATGAGGGATGGCCGATCCATCATATGGATGTCAAATCGGCTTTCCTAAATGGCGAGCTGAAGGAGGAGGTCTACGTCGAGCAGCCACCAGGCTTCGTCATCGTCGACCACAAGCGCAAGGTACTGAAGCTGCACAAGGCGCTGTACGGTCTCCACCAGGCACCCCGCGCTTGGAACGCCAAGCTTGACGCCACACTCGTCGACATGGGTTTCCGTCGCTACAACTCCGAGCACGCCGTCTACGCACGCGGGTCAGGCCGCGAGCTCCTTCTTCTGGGGGTGTACGTGGATGACCTGGTGATCACCGGGGTCGATGCCATGGAGATCGACAGTTTCAAGACGGCGATGAAGGGCAAGTTTAGGATGAGCGATCTCGGGTTGCTCTCCTACTACCTGGGCATTGAAGTGCGCCAGGATGCGGATGGTGTGACCATTGCGCAGAGCACGTACGCCGACAAGATCATCGAGAAGGCGGGGCTGACGGGGTGCAATGCACGTCAGACACCCATGGAAGCGCGTCTGAAGCTGAGCAAGTCAAGCACAGTGGCTCCGACGAATGCTACGGAGTACATGAGCATGGTGGGGATGTTGCGCTACCTCACCCACTCCCGGCCAGACATCACCTTCGCGGTGAACTACATGAGCCGTTTCATGGAAGCGACCACGGTCGAGCACCTGACTGCTGTTCAGCACATCGTCAGGTATGTGGCTGGCACCCGTGATCTGGGGTGTCATTTTCCTCGTCGGCGAGCCAACGGAGCCAGGCTCGTCGGGTACAGCGACAGTGACATGGCCGGCGACATCGACGATCGCAAGAGCACGTTCGGGGGAATCTTCTTCGTTGGTGATAGCCCTGTCAGCTGTCTGTCGCAGAAACAGAAGGTGGTGGCTCTTTCATCATGTGAGGCTGAGTTTATTGCAGCTACAACGGCCGCCTGTCAGGGCGTGTGGGCGGCGCGTCTGCTTGCAGAGATCACATGTGAAGAGCTTCAGGTGCCGCTACTTCTGGTGGACAACAAATCTGCCATAGCTCTCTGCAAGAATCCAGTTCTCCACGACAGAAGCAAGCACATTGATGTGCGATATCATTTCATCAGGGAATGTGTGGAGGATGGAAGGATGACAGTTGATTACATCAGAACTGAAGATCAGTTGGCTGACATTCTGACCAAGCCTTTGGGACGGGTCAGGTTCATCCAGCTGAGAGAGAAGATTGGAATGAAGGAAATAAAGTAGGCATACTAGGATTTAGGGGGTGATTGTTGAATAAACCCAAGTCTGCAGTAGCTAGTGTTTGTTTTTCAGTTTCGTCAGTTTCAGTCTTTCTTCAGTTTCGTCAGTAGTTTCAGTTTTCTGTTAGCGAGCTTAGCTCGAGTCAGTTAGCGCGTGGAGCGTTTCTGGCGCCCTCACTGATCGCTCGTGGGATGGCACGAGCATCACGATCTGTGGTGGCGTGTAGTTAGGGGCCCACGAGCCCGTTTCCTTTGCTGTACTCCGAATAAGTAGAAGGTAATGAGAAACAGAAAAGTCGCAAGGTTCACGTGGCGCAAAACCTCTTGTTCATCTTCGTCCTCACCTCCGGTGAGTTCAGAGAGTAGAGTGAGCGCGAGAGATCGGTGAGGTTTTGCCAACACATGGTACATCCTAAATATATACCAGTTTGAGTTTGTATTTCTTTTTCTTACCTGATGCCATCTAGCCAAAGATACCACCTATGGCAGAAATTGACGCAGGGTCTCCGGTTTTGAGAAGAATCCGAGCAAGCATGAAATCGGCTATCTTTGCTCTGAACTCGGGGTCAAGAAGGATATTAGCAGACTTGACATCACAGTGCACTATTGCGGGTGACCTATCATGGTGCATATAGCAGAGACCTCTTGCTGAGTCAATGGCAATTTGCAATCTGGTGGGCCAATCCAAAGGCACCAGTGAACCAACTCTATCTCTCTGATGCAGCCATGATAGGATCTGGGATCCTACCAGGTCTAGCTCGTAGGTTGTAGGGGTGGAAGGGGGCTTGGCGAGGAGGAAGGCGAGGTCGCCGGCGCTGGGGCGCCGTCGTCACATGTGTGAGAGAGAGGGATGGAGCAGGACGCGACGGCTAGGGTTAGGTCTCCCGGCTCCCTTCAGGAAGCCGAGCAAATATAATTGCTTCTGCTTAACTTCAAACGAGTCCTTACATGAGTTTATATAATCTCCAAATACGATAACTGGGCTAAGCCCCTAATAACGATAAGATAACTGGGCCAGGCCCCTAACTGCCTGGGCTGTAGTATATGCCGGTCATAATATCTCTCCCCGCCTGCACAAACAGCTCGTCCTCGAGCTGGAAGGTGGGGAAGCGCGTGCAGAACTCCTTGAGGTGATCAACGGGCGCCAAACACCTCCAAGTCAGCTGGGGCGGGCAGGTCGCCGAGCCCGGCGGCGGCGGCGTCCTCCTCAATGTAGTCCGCAGCCTCCAGGTAGAAGAGTCGCGGGCAGACGTGGCCGGGCACGTAGGGCTCGTCGCAGTTGAAGCACAACCCTTGATGGCGACGCTCGAGTTGCTCGGCCGGGGTGAGCCGGTGGAACGGCGCGCCGCGATCGTGGCAAGGGGCGCCGTGGAAGCCTGAGCAGGCCGACCCTGCGCGGGAACTTCCGGCCAGGGTGGAGGCCCAGCGGCCCGGGGCGGTGACGCCTGCTGGATGGCCACCGCGCGGCGCTCGAAAGCGCGGGCGTAGTACATGACCGTCTGGAGGTCCTGTGGCCCCCGCATCTCCACGTCCACGTGGATGTGGTCCGGTAGGCCGCCGATGAAGAGCTCAGCCCGCTGACGAGCCGAAACGCCGGGGGCGTGGCACGCCAGTGCCTGGAAGCGGTCGGCGAAGTCTTGCACTGTGGTGAGGAACGGATGGCGCCCAAGCTCCGCCAGACGGCTCCTGCGTATAGGCGGACCGAAGCGCAAGAGGCACAGATCACGGAAACGCTCCCATGGTGGCATGCCGCCCTCGTCCTGCTCGAGGGCGTAATACCACGTCTGGGCGGCGCCTCGTAGATGATAGGAGGCGATCCAGGTGCGGTCGGACGCGAGCGTGCACTGCCCCTTGAAAAATTGGTCGCATTGGTTGAGCCAATTCAGGGGGTCGACCGTGCCGTCGTAGGTCGCGAACTCCAGCTTGGAGAATCTCGGCGGTGGCTGGGCGTGGATGACGGCCGGGTATGCGTCATCCGCGCATAACAGCGAGGGCGATGTCGCCGAGTGTGCAGGCTGCAGAGTACCGCCATGGAGAAGGGGCCCGTCCACACCATCGTAGGGACCCGCGGCACCCGAGGACCCGCCGAACTGCATGGTCGGGGGCGGCACCGGCGGTGATAGCACGTGCGGCTTTCCTGAGGCCATCGTGTAGACCGGCTCGATGGACCCGGTGAGCCAGGTCGGTAGCGGAGATGGCGACGGGGGAAAACGGACCTGGTGGATGGGCACCCCGGGCGCCGTCGACGGAAGGCCCGACCCCGAGATCGCCGGTGGCGGCGACGGCTGCTGCTGCTGCTGCGGCAGCGACATGATGGATGCAACGGAGGTCGCCGGTGCTGGCGGCTGCCACGGGAGCTGCTGCGGAACCGTGATGGTGGTGATGGGGGCGGGCGGCTGCAGCCCATAGTGCCCCGTGAGGAAGGTGCGGATGCCCTGGACCGCCTGAGTTAGGTCCCGGAGCGCCGCCGTCATCTCCTCCGGGGTGAGCACGGCGCGGGCGGGTGCGGGTGGCGTCCAGGCGGCGGAGGAGACCGGCCCGGTCATGGACGGCGTGCTGGCCGCGGTGGTCATCGGCGACGAAGAGGCGATCGTCAGCGGGAGGGAGAGGGTGGGTGGTGGCGCGGACATGATCGAGCCTGAGACACCTGATACTAGATTGATAGGATCTGGGATCCTACCAGGTCTAGCTCGTAGGTTGTAGGGATGGAAGGGGGCTTGGCGAGGAGGAAGGCGAGGTCGCCGGCGCTTGGGCGCCGTCGTCACATGTGCGAGAGAGAGAGGGAGGGAGCAGGACGCGGCGGCTAGGGTTAGGTCTCCCGGCTCCCTTCAGGAAGCCGAGCAAATATGATTGCCTCTGCTTAACTTCAAACGAGTCCTTACATGAGTTTATATAATCTCCAAATACGATAACTGGGCTAAGCCCCTAATAACGATAAGATAACTGGGCCAGGGCCCTAACTGCCTGGGCTGTAGTATATGCCGGTCATAACAAGCCACCTATCTAAGCTACCGTTTTCCATGTACTCGTAGACAAGAACCTTTGCCTCTGAGCTTGAGATGCAGCAGAGCAACTTGTTGTGTGCCGGATCTCACCCAATATCTGGACCTCTGCAAGGAAGTCCTTCTCAAGCTTGTTGTCAAGGTTTTGCGCGTTCCATATCTTTTTAACAGCCACCATTCTACTACCACCTTCTCCATCCACAACACAAATTCGATACACATTGCCAGACCTGCCACTTCCAATCCAGTTCATCTCACAGAGCCCAGAAAGAACATTATACTCTGTGAAATGCAGTGCATGGAACTGGGTCAGCTTCCACGATAGATGATCTTGGCTATTCTTTTTCCTCTTTAATAGCAAGAAACCACCAACTGCCAAACCCACAAGCATGATACTTGCAAGAACAAAAAAGAGGGATATAAGCCTCCTGGAGATACCATTGTTGGTGTTTGCTCTTGTCCGCAAATCGGGAAATTCGGGATGGAATTATTCAATGAGACACAGAGGCCTGGATTTAAGAGGAAGCTTTGCTCATATGCTTCGTTTTGCAATGATGTTGGAATTTTCCCTGTGAGGTGATTCACGGAGAGGTTTAAAAAGTTCAAATTCAACTTATTGATATCTTTTCGGATCTCGCCAGATAGCGCATTCGAGGAGAGGTCAAGGATGGTTAGCTCTGACATAAACCCAAAATGCTGCAGGTACAATACCAGATATCTGATTTCCACTTAGATTAAGTGCTTTGAGCTTTAGCACTCCAATTGCCATGGGTATCGATCCATTAATTTGATTTCCAGAAAGGTCAAGCTCTTCTACCTGTGAAATGCCCGTCAAATCCCAGGGAATTTTGCCAGAAAGCAAGTTATTTACTACCCTGAATACTTTCATTTTGCCTGCTAAAGTTGGAATGGGACCAGAGAATCTGTTGTTGCTCATCTCAATACGTGAAAAGTTCCATTGTAGCTGGGTAGGAAAGGTCCCAGAGAAATTGTTGTTTTGGATCATATCTGTCGTTAGCTGATTTTTCACCACTGACCAGATACTCTTGGTGAACTCTCCAGTAAAATGATTGTTGTACAACATTAAATTGTTCAACAGATAGCAGCCGTCTAGCGATTCTGGAAGCTTTCCAGAAAAGTTATTATTGAACACAACGATGTCATTTAATTTCCTGTTGAAGCAAAGATCAGCTGGCAGCTCACCAGAAAGGTTATTGTCGCAGACTTCAAGATTGACTAGCGGTGAGTGCCTTCCGAGCTCTAGTGGAAGAGAACCAGTTAACATGTTCTCAAATAGCTGGATGTCTCTGAGATTCGGCAGCAACCCAATGCTTGGCGGTATTGACCCATGAAGTTGATTCGTGTAGAGAAACAACAGGGTAAGGTTGATGAGCTTACCAAAGTCATCTGGTATTGACCCTGTTAGATTGTTTGAGGACACATCAAGCTCCACCAAGTTTACGGCTGTGACACTGGATGAAATCTCGCCTGTCAAACCGTTGTTAAACATGTACAAGTACTGAAGCTTCTTATGCTGCCATACCCATGTCGGAATTGTGCTTTGCAGCATATTATTTGTCACGGCCAAGAGGCTGAGCTCTGTGAGGCTTGATACGCTCTCAGGTATCTCACCTGTCATGTTCATACCTGACAGCCACAAGTATGTGAGGCGTGTCAACTTACCAAACTCAACTGGGAATGGAGCTGGCAGAAATGGATTGTCCGCCAGAGTCAGCATCTCGAGGTTGGCTAGATTGCTTATGTCCTGTACTGGATAGCTTCCATCAAATTGATTGGTGTCGAGGATCAGTGACTTGAGCTTTGGAAACCATCCAATGGATGGTGGGATTTCGCCCATGATGCGATTGCTTGATAAGTTGAGATGCTCTAGCTTTGCTGATAAACTGTTTATGTCAGCTGCGAGTTTCCCACCAAAGGCGTTGTTGGAAAGGTCCAGGTACTTCAGATTGGAGCAATTGTAGAGTATTGTAGGGAATGAAGTGGAGAAGTTGTTGTAGGAGAGGTCCAAGTAGGCAAGATTCTTGAGGAGGCAAAGGGACGGTGGGATTGGTTTCATAAGGGTTTGCTGTGGAAGGGAGATGGCAGTGACCTCACCTTTTGTGCATGTAAGTCCTCCCCATCTGCAGTGGTCAGAGGAAATGGAGTTCCATCTGCCAAGCACAGTTGAGCTCCCCCAGTATCTCTTGAGTCCCAGAAGGATTTGGTGTTCATCACTATACTGATTTGTGGACTCTGGGTAAGATTTGGGTAGTAGAGAAATCAGTGCAGTGAAGAACAGCAGGAAGCTAACACAGTAATTGTTAGCCATGTCTGCAGAAGCTTTTGGGTTGAAAAATCTCTTGCCAGCTTTGGGTGGAGAGGGGGGCAATGCATGCTGGACACACCTTTTGCACTACTCTCTTGTCTCTTGATGTTGCTGCTTACTGGTCAAGATGTTCTCCTCGACAAAAAACTAAAAAGGAGCTAGCCAATATTTCCCAGTACTGGAAATATGCAGTCATCCTACTCCACACAATGTCACCCCCACCCTCCCTGTTATTTTGGTTTCGTTTTTGTTTCGCTTTCATACCATGGGGAAAAAAAATCCCAAGACAGTTAATGAGATGTCTTGGCAAAGTTGGTTTTGTTTTCTACAACATTCATTTGATTTATTTTACTATATTTTATTTCCTATAAGCATTATGGTGATGGATAAGTATATGGGTTGTTTGGTTTGAAGAATTGGTCAGTGAGCCGAGCGACCATCCAGTTCCAGCTCTGGACGTGACTCACTTTTGAGGAATGGAATGGGTTGCCCAGCATCACCATCTCATCCTTAGTAAAAGCATAAGAAAATTAATGGCGCGCCAATGATGGATCAGCTCATCTTGTGGTGAGCTAATTCCTCAAACAATCACTACTAGGAAAAGGGCTATAGCTAATATAGACATTAATGGCGCGCCATGTATGTGGTGCGCCACTGCTATATAGCAGTGGCGCACCAAATACAGGTGAGCCATTAGTGTCCTCATTACTAATGGCGCATCAGACACACGGTGCGCCATTACTAGCAAATTTTATTTTTTTATTTTTTTAAAACTATTAATGGCGCATCAGGGCACAGTGCGCCATTACTAGTTTTACCACACGCTCTATGCGCCACTACTAATAATTTTTTTTACTTTTTTTCAAAACTAGTAATGGCGCACCTGTGTAAAGTGCGCCATTACTAGTTCAAACTAGTAATGGCGCACCACAACCACGGTGCGCCACTACTAACAATTACATTTTTTTGCAAAACTAGTAATGGCGCACCACGTAACTGGTGCGCCATTAGTAACCAGGGTTACTAATGGCGCATTGGTGCGCCATTAGTAACCTGAGACCAGCTAGATATTTTGGACAGCCACCTACCACACTCACTTTCCCCACTTTATTCTCTCCACCTCCTCCTCCTCACCTCATTTGCACCATAGATTCACCCAAATTAAGTGGTTAAATTACCTTTTTTGATAGGTAAGTAAGGGGAAAGCTTTCTTTATGTTGTAGATCTACTTTTTTCTCCCTCCAACAACGTGCACATGCACTTTTTATGGCCTAGCTAGATCTACGTATGTTTGTGGTGTTGCATATATGTTTGTGTTTGCAGGTACATGTATTTGAAATGCGATAGTTGCCAATATTTTGCCGGAATGTTGATTCATTTCCGTTTCGGCAAGAATTTGGCACTATGCATTCTTTTTGGTCCTATTTTTAGGCAAAGTCATGCCAAATTTTTTCTTGGTTCTAAAATATCGTTTTGCTCTACCCCGCAGGCGACCATGGTCCGCACGATGACCGAAGGCATCGTGAATAGGTTTTTGAGCTCCGCGAAGGCCGAGATGCTTCAAAAGAACGAGACGAAGATGCAAGCTGAAGAGCCTTATTGCGGACCCGGATTCCGGACAGTTGCGGGACCACCTGCTCTTGCGTGGTTTCATGGATGGCTATCGGTGGCAAGGTGATGAAGATGACTATGAAGTCGTCCATGGGGGCCGGGCAAGAAATGAGGAAGGGCAGCAAGACAACCACCGCGGCGAGGGCAGGCGAGAAGACGAAGAATCTCCAGGACACGATCACAACGGTGATGCAGTACACAGTCATCATGTAGAAGATGCAGGACATGATGATGAGGAAGATCAAGACGAAGGGCATGATCATGAAGATGAAGATGCCGGAGCAGACGACGATGGACCATCGATGGGCTGGGTGCAGGACCCTCATATTCAAGAGCTGCTTCTCAAGCAGACGGATAACGCAAGAGCTGTCGCCCGAGAGAAAGCCAAGCTGGATCAACTGGAGATAGACGCGGTTACTCCATTGTATGAAGGATGCAGGCCCGAGGATACCCGCCTGAAAGTAACGCTCATGGCTCTGGAGATGAAGGTAAAACACAAAATGACCGACGCATGCTTCGACGAGAACATGTCATTCTGGCACGAACGTCTTCCCAAGGGGAACAAGTGCCCGACCAGTTTCGAGGAGGCGAAGAAAATCGTGTGTCCTCTGGATTTACCGCACGTGAAATACCATGTGTGCATGAACAATTGCATCATTTATCGGGACGAGCACGCGGAGTCTACCATATGTCCGGTGTGCGGCGTCACTCGATACAAGAAGAGGAAGAAAGCTCCTCGAAAAGTGGTGTGGTACTTTCCGATCACTCCTCGTCTGCAGCGGTATTTCGCGGACCCTAAGCTAGCAAAGCTCCTGCGTTGGCACGCGGATAGGGAGGAGAAGAAGCGAGAAGATGACGGAAATGATCCGGAGATAAATAAAAAAGACAAGATGCTGAGTCACCCTAAGGATGCGAGCCAGTGGCAAGCGTTGAACTTCGAACACCCAGAATTTGGGGACGATCCAAGGAACATCGTGCTGGGCGCGAGCACCGATGGATTCAATCCGTTTGGCAGCCAGAGAAGCACACATAGCACCTGGCCTGTGTTTGTGTGGATGTACAACCTTCCCCCCTGGTTGTGCATGAAGAGGAAGTACATTCACATGAGTATGCTAATTGAAGGGCCGAAACAACCAGGGAACGACATCAATCTGTATCTGGGGCTGCTGAAAGAGGAGCTAGACACGCTGTGGAAAATGCCAGCCAATACGTGGGACGCCGCAGAGAAAGAATATTTCCCTATGAGAGCCGCACTGCTCACGACGGTGCACGACTATCTCGGTTACGGATATCTCGCGGGGCAGGTGGTCCACGGATTTTCTGGATGCGTCAGGTGCATGGATGACACAACGTATTGCCAGCTAGATAGAGATCCCGGGTCTTCGAAAACCGTGTTCATGGGACATTGAAGGTGGCTTCGCGACGATGACCCATGGAGAAAACGCAAGGATCTGTTCGATGGTGAAACCGAACCCCGAAGACGCCCGCGTATGAGGAGCGGCGAGGAAATAGACGAGCTGTTGAAAAATTGGAAAGAGTGCCCGGAGCCGGGAAAGAAGCGAAAGGCGCCAGAGCCGCTGCTGAAGGTATGGAAAACGAGGTCTGTTTTCTGGGACTTGCCGTACTGGAAGATCCTCCGTGTGCCTCATAGCCTTGATGTCATGCATATCACGAAGAACGTGTGCGAGAGTCTGCTTGGTACCCTGCTCAACATGCCAGAGAGGACCAAAGATGGGCCGAAAGCAAGGGCAGACTTGAAATCAATGGGCATCAGGGAGGAGCTTCACGCTAATGATGATGATGATGAGGCGAAGCAGGACACGGAAAGTCGTCGCAAAGGCAAAAAGGCCAAGAAGACCGGAAATGACTACCCTCCCGCGTGCTTCACTCTAAGTCAGGAGGAGATCGAGCAGTTTTTCACCTGCCTCGTAGGAGTAAAACTTCCTTACGGTTACGCGGGGAAGATAAGCAGATACCTAGACTCAGCGAAGCAGAAGTTCAGCGGGATGAAGTCTCACGACTGTCACGTGCTGATGACGCAGATACTTCCAGTTGCAATCCGTGGGATCATGGACGCGCACGTCCGTGAAACGCTATTTGGCCTATGCAACTTTTTCGACGTCATCTCTCGGAAGTCGGTTGGCGTGAGGCAACTCAGAAGGCTACAGGAAGAGATCGTGGTGATACTATGCGAGCTTGAGATGTACTTCCCGCCCGCATTCTTCGATGTTATGGTGCATCTGCTGGTCCATATCGTGGAGGATATCATCCAACTCGGGCCGACGTTCCTGCACAGCATGATGCCGTTCGAAAGGATGAATGGTGTCATCAAAGGATACGTTCGCAACATGTCACGTCCAGAGGGAAGCATAGCCAGGGGCTTTCTGACCGAAGAGTGCATCTCCTACTGCACGAATTATCTAGGCATCGAGAACCCCGTTGGTCTGCCCGTCAACAGGCACCTCGGCAGGCTCGCTGGATGGGGTCACCGCGATGGTCGCCGCGAAATGCATGTCGACTTCGAGGGTCGACTCGCCGACTTTGAAAGAGCAAACCTAGTCGCGCTAC
The DNA here is from genome assembly GCF_018294505.1 of Triticum aestivum. NCBI lineage: Eukaryota > Viridiplantae > Streptophyta > Magnoliopsida > Poales > Poaceae > Triticum > Triticum aestivum. The sequence goes on from NC_057811.1 coordinate 463,126,656, forward strand.
AACACATAGACGTGGTCGATCCTTGGGTGGTAGAGCACAAAACCTTTATTGAGAAGACGTACAATGACCGAGGCCAACAGAGGACGGACGGAGATATAATCAAAGAGCACAACTCATGTTTCACGCGTTGGTTCAAGGAGAAGCTTCTGTCGTACCCTTTACATGAGGATTCTTCCGCGGAAGAAAAACTCATATTCGCCTTGTCACAGGGCGCCGAGCACAACCTGATGACCTATGAGGCGTACGATATCAACGGCTACACATTCTACACCGAGGACAAGGACATGAAGAGCGATGGTTATCAGAACTCCGGGGTAACGATGGAATCCTACACCGGTAACGACAAGGACAGATACTACGGAAGGATCGAGGAGATCTGGGAGCTGAGCTACGCTGGAGAGAAGGTCCCGATGTTCCGTGTCAGATGTGCCAAGAGCGTCATAAAAGAAGACCGGTATTTCACCACCATGGTTATACCCGAAGCCAAATCCAAGACCGCGGGCACAAACGTCACCGCGAAAAATGAGCCATGGGTACTGGCTTCCCAAGTGGACCAATGCTTCTTCATTACCGACCCGTCAAAGCCCAGCCGTGTTGTCGTGAGGAGAGGCAAAAGGAAGATCATCGGAATGGATGGAGTCGCCAATGAGCAAGACTTCGACAAGTACGACGACCCGAAGATGGAACATGACGACGACGCTGAAGTGCCGTACACCACAAGAAGAAGCAGGACCACCCTACCTAAAGGACGTCCGTTCAACAGAAGAACTCCATTTGCGAAAAAGAAGGGCAAAAAGATTGTGAAAAGATAGCTAGCTAAGATCGATTGTATTTAAATCATAGTCTTCATTTCTCGATTGTATTTCGACATATGGAAATGGGCGGCACTTTTTGAATTCATGATATTTTGAAATGTGATGATATTTTTCATATTCATAAATGTTTTCTAAAAAAAATTAGATGCAACTAAAAATCCAAAAAAAATTCAAATAACAAATTTGATGATATTTTTTCATATTCATAAATGTTTTCATATTCATATTTTTTCATAAATGTTTTGAAATCTGATGATATTTTTCCACATTCATAAATGTTTTCAAATTTGATCGTCATTTTCTAAAAAATTATTAGATGCAACTAAAAAAACAGTTAGTAATGATGCACCAGGGGAGGGTGCGCCATTGCTATGAAGGTATTTATGGCGCACCCGAATGAGGTGCGCCATTGATATACAAATTTTTATTTATATTTATTCTTGTATTTTATTTTTCAGTGTTCCTTTTCCTGCTTAAATTTCATGGGCACCTTTTGAATTCATGAATATTTTTTTCAAATTTGATGATATTTTTTCATATTCATAAATGTTTTACCAATTCACAAATTAATGCATCTAAAAATCCAAAAAAATTACTAATGGCGCACCGCTAGGTGGTGCGCCATTGCTATCCAAAAAAAATTACTAATGGTGCACCGCTAGGTGGTGCGCCATTGCTATCCAAAAAAGTTACTAATGGCGCACCGCTAGGTGGTGCGCCATTGCTGTCCCTCCCCCGACTAAAATCCCCAATCCCCGATCCCCAATCTCACATCTCTCTCAGCCCCCCCACTGCGCGCCGCTGGCCCGACCCACTGCGTCGCCGCCCCTACGTGCGCCGCTGCCCCCGCGCCCCCGCCGCCTCCCTCTCCACATCCTCCCCTCTCCCCCGCACCCTCCCCCGCTCCACCTCGCCGCCGACGACCCCCCGCCCCCGCCGCAACAAGCTGCTTCGCTTCGTCTCCTTCTCGCCCCGCCTCCTCGCCATCGCCGTCGTCGCGCCACCAGGGCCAGGGTTTCCTGTTCGGATCCGAGCAAGCCAGGTACTAAAGGATCCGCCTTTCCTCTCCTTCCGTTCGCTCCCTGCTGCCGTCTCACCAGATTTCCCTTCCCTTCCCTTTCCCAGTTCCTCGTCTCCGGCATTGCCGCAGGCGCCATTCCGACGACCCCCCTTGGGTTCCGCTGCCGGATCCAACTCCTCAACCACCGCAGGACGGCGCAGGTACCCCAGTTCGTCCCCTTCTCCTTCTTGCTTATCTAATCTAAGCCGGATCCCAACTAATTTGGATGTTCTTGTTTGTTATGCAAGAGTTTCTGTTCATGTCTCAATGGTATCCATGCTGATAATCCTAGGTAGATCGACCGAGTGCAGCAATTGTGTGCCACCAATCCACTTTTCTGGAAAATACTTGCTAGAAAACCATCTGAAACATGTGATGCTTGCTACTGTATAATATAGGAGTATGTATGAAGAACTGCCACTTAATTTACTCTACTTAATTACCCATCTGAAACTGGCTTCAAGTTCAAGAGGATTACTTGTGCATATTTTTCTTGCATTCTGATTTGTCGGTGCATCTTTTTTCCCGCTACTTTTAATTGATACTGGCATGCAGTGAAGTGCAGAGTCTGTCTATCGGTCTGCTGCCAACTACGTAGTACAACTAGTGTAGTGTAGTAGTAGTAGAAGAAGAGGTGACAGAGACAGACAGTGACATGTTCTAGTTACTGTACCTGCCTCTGCCTGCCTGTAAAGCTAGTCAAGCTAGTTCAGCTTAATTCAGTCAGTCAGTCAGTTGAACTAAAACCAAACGCTCTCCACTAACTGGGGCTTAAGTACACCAGACCAGACCAGAGCAGATCATGCATGATGATATCTTGAGACATTGTCATCCTCTTTAATTGAATTGAATGATGATGGATGGATGCATTTATATATAATTCTCTCATCATCAACTAACTAATCTGGGTAATTAAGTAGAGTAAATGATTAGTGGTCCTTATATATGGATGGAGCATTATGCTGCAAGGCAGCTTTTTTCTTTTTCTTTTTCTACTACTCCTATATTAAGTGGCAGTTCTTCATACATACTCCTATATTACACAGTAGTTGTACAAACTAATAGTAAGTATGAATTGTGTTGTACAAACTATGAATTGTGTACCACTGCTCATTGGAGTATGAAAGTTGTCAGCAGTTGCTTATGCTAGAGAAGTACTCCTAAAAATTTAGCTGTACTCCAGTGAGTACTCCATGGAGTTACTTAATCCAGTAGCTTAATTAAGTGCAATTGATTCACTTACTCCAGTAGCTTAATTAAGTTGCAGTAGTGCTTGTAAGTTTGCAAGTTTTGTGTATTGTACTGCTTGCATCAGTACTTTTGTGTAATCTGACTGTAGTGCTTGTATAGTTTCAGTAGTTTTTCTTCAATTAATTTGTTTGGTTGTATTAGTTTAGTGTAGGACAAGAGGAGTAGAGGATAAGAGGAGTAGGACTTGCTCTCTTCTCTTTATCTTCTCTTCTCTTCTCTTCCTGCATCTGTTTTTAATCGAATGTAGTATGAAATGACCTATAAATTTTCCAAGCTCTATTATGATGAGCAGAGTTTTTACTTGCTACTTTCAGTTTCTCTCATTCCTTGGGAAAAGTTTTCCAAGTTCTGTTATGATGGCACTATTGGACACATACAGTAGAGGAGAGTTTTTAGTTGTTATACTTTCAGTTACCCTCACTGCTTGGGAAAGGCCGAATTGCATGCATTCAGGTCTGCAGTTGATAATTTTATATATCATATTGTGATCAATCAACTTGCTTTGCCTCCCATACTTTTCTTCCACTTTTGCAAGAACTATAGGTTTTGTGGTAGTATCATGTTTGCTCTGTGATACTCGGTCCGCATTTTATAACACAACTTGGTCAAATAACTATCGAAATTAAGTTCCTTCTTTTTGCCTGCATTGTTGTATGCTCCTATGAAGATCCAAATGTATCATCATAATGTAGGTGCTGTGTTGTGTGATTCTTCATGCTGAGAACTTCAGCTTTTTCAGTTATTGCACTTCTGCAAGTTTGGTGGGAGTGGTTATGTGTCATGCATGTCTTTGCTAGGATCAGACAGTTATAGTGAAAGGCTTCTGTATAAAGAAAAGAAAATGTGATCATGGTGAATGAATTATGTACACTAGTTAGAGCATTAGTGTGGTTTGCTGGTGAGAAGGGAATCAAGGGATGCACATTGTGGGGGTGATGCTTACTAACACTTTGACAAACAAATTCAGAATGTGCTGGACTATATGTTCATTGGTACTACTTGTGATGCTGCTGCTGTACTACTTGGGAATTTTGTCAACTTGTGATGCTGCTGCTGTACCCCGAGAGGCCCTTGAGTTTGCCGGAATGTCGATTAACTTCCGTTCCGGCAAATTCGGGTACTCCATATGTCCTATTTTCAGCAAAGGTCATGCTGAAATTTTCCGTGAATTTTAGCATGACTTTGCTAAAAATAGGACATATGGGGTACTTGCGACTAATGCATGGGCCGGGGTATCTTAGTACTTAATTAAGTAGGATCAACTGCCCCTTTATTCTTGCTGCATTAAACCATAGGTGGCAATAGAGCCAAGTGATTAGGCCCAACTTAGAATTCTCCTTCCCTTTTCTTGATAGGGTATATTATTAGAAGATACCCATATATATCAGTCAACCTAGGGTGCCTCGGCATCGATAAACCCTAAATGATGAAAACTTAACTTAGCATTTAGGGTGCCTCAGCGTCGACAAACCCTAAATGATAAAACCTTGGCTTTTAGGGTGCCTCGGTGTCGATAAAAACCTAAATGATGAAAGCTTAGGCTTTTAGGGTGCCTCGGCGTCGACAAACCCTAAATGATAAAAGCTTAGCTTTTAGGATGCCTCGGTGTCGACAAACCCTAAATGATGAGACCATGATCTTGTTCCTTGACAATAACCAACTTTTTGACCAAACTTTTTTCCTATTTAGAGCGAAACATGGCCCACAACGATGAGGCCGGCGGTTCGGGCAAGGCATTCTGGGAGCTGTCCCAGGAGATGGAGGAAGAACCTCACCGCTATGAGGACGCCGCGGAAGACACCGATCCTAACTACACAACCCCTAGTGGCGTCGGGGATGACACCACTGATGGTGCCGCCGAGGATGCCACCACTGATGATGGCAGCACACGCACAGATGGCAGCCAACCGAAGAGGCAACGGAAGGACCGGCGCCCGAACGTGCTCGACACCGTCAAGGAGGAATTTACTGAAGTGTCCTCCGAGGGGCATCCAACGGTGCCCAAAGAAATAGTCAAGGGGTACGCGGGACAGCTCGGGTGCATTCTCCGGAGCACCGTCTCGATCAACACCGAGAACCTAAGGCATCATGACCGAGGGAATTTGCGCAACCTCCTCTTCACGAAGCTGCACGAACGATACAAGTTCCCCGGTGACTTCGCAAACACACGCCTCTCAGGGAATAAAGTGAACAGTGCCGCCCGGAGAAAATGTAGATGTGAAACTATGTTCTTTGAACACCTTCTTCCATGCTATTGAAGCTGGCAAACAGGGGAGTGAGTGAAGAGAGAAGCCATGCCTCTTTCGATGTGAGGCAAGCGATGAACGAGTAGATGCTGCCCTTAGACCAATTTTCTCTTTCGGTAGCTGACACCGAGATGGGCTAGGCTCACGAAAATGAGCACGGCCCTGGCTACTTGGAGAGCCGCGGTGAAGAGCATGATTGAAAAAGGTGATAGTTATGAGAAGATCAAGGAGAAAAATCCTTCGATCAACGAAGATGACTACCGGGAGTTCAAGATCAAGTGTGAGAGCAACGCATCTGCGGAATCAAGTCAGTGGGGGAAAGATATGCGGGACTTGAACTTAGGGGTCCACAAACTCGGTCCCGGCGGTTACAGAGTGGCGGAACCTATATGGGACAAGGAGGACGCGGAGCGTGCCGAGCAAGGCCTACCGCCCCTCTTCGAGAAATACCGTGACAAGCAGACCAGGAACTATGTCAGGGCCCGGTACAAGATTGACTCGGTAACCAAGGAGCTTACCACAGATCCGAAGACCAAGGCGCTTGAGCGTGTTCTGGTAAGGAATACACCCCCGCGTAATTAGCTCCATATGGTTGCATTCTAATTAATGAAGCCAAAATTCTAAATGGTTCACGTTCCTTTCGCAGGACACTGAAAGCAGTAGCGCGGGGTCGTCTCAGAGCTCCCCTTTCGACACCCCTTTAAATAGGGCATTGAACATAATGAAAAACAAGGATAAGCTCAGTAAGTCGTCGTCAGCTGGTCGTGTGGCCGGCAAAGGCTTGTCCATGAAATGGTCGGAGTACTATACCGCTGGGCGAAAGGCGAGAAAGACCAGCTCGGAAAGCCAGGAGTGCGAGGTTCAACAACTCAAGGCACAAGTGGCGCGGATTCCGGAGATGGTCGAAGAGCAAGTGCGAGACCAATTGGGAGCGACGATCACCGCCATTATACCTACCTTGGTTTCTGGGCTGCAGGCGTGGATGGCGGGCGGCCAACAGGGGCCGCCCCCGATTCCCAACTTCACGGGCAGCAACTCGCGCTGGCGGCGCCATTGGTGTCTCCGGCGGAGGCAGCATTGGTGTCTCCCGCGGCGGCGCCGGCATTGCAGCTTAATGCACCCGGGTGTGGGAAGAATACGCCGGCCGGCACCTCGGCAGCAAGCTGCCCCTCCGTCAATTGCACGCCCGCCGTTGGCGGTGCCTCGACATTAGCCGAGCTCGACGCCATAACGGTAACTAATTAAGCCTCTCGGCCGATGACTTCATCTCCTTGCCTTTGACTGGGCATCCCTGACGCCCTACATGTTTTCACAGGGCGCCACCGACATTCCGTGCACTCTCCTGCACTTCATGAACGACGAGTTGGTCGATGTCGCCAAGGGCAGAATCGTTCAACCAGGCAGCCGCGTGTTCCACGGTAATCAGATGCCACCCACCGTTTATAGGGTTCAACTGGTTCGGGTGCTGCCGGGCTTCGACGACATATTACCTCCGTATCGACCCCATGGGGCCGACGAAGATGATGTGATGACCCTCAGCGCCTGCATAAGCTGGCCCATGCTTTGGCCGAAGAGCCAGATTCATTTGGGGGCGGGGGACACCACCCCACAGACAACACCGCCAGTCGTGCCGGCGCCAAGCCATGGCAAGACCCCCGCAACGCTATCGGACATGCCGAACATGCATATGGCACAGGATCCGGACGACGACGACGGTACATTTACCAATGTCGATAAGTACTTCAACTAACATGGGTACGGTGACGAATTCTTGGGGCCTCCTTCTCAAGAACCCAACCCTGCAAAAGACGATCTAGCTGGTACCGCGGAGAAACCAAATTGCAACAGGCGTCGTCTGGCGTTCAGTTCTCAGGAGACGCCTCCAGCTGCCGCCTTCACCGAGCCTCAGATAGCCGAGGTGCGAAATATTATCAGCCCCAACACACTGAAGAAGGCGGTCTCTGAGCAGAACTCGATCCCATTACAACAGAAGAAGAAGGGACGGAAAATAAAGACTAACAAGGGTGCGAGCCAGCCGGCACCGAGTACGATCCGTGCTCAGGACGGGCCACCTTCACCTAAGGATATCTCGAGGATGGTGCATGTGGCGGGTAGGCCGATGCTACCGACTAATCTGCTCAATGCTGCAACCTGTGCTATGCGGAGTCTGCATGACAGTGTTCTTTCTTTGGAGAAGCGACGTCTCTCCGAGAATGATGTGGCATACCCGGTTTTCGTGGCCAAGGTGCCAGAGGGCAAGGGCTTTGTGGATAGCGCCATCGGGGGTACGATCGTCCTGCGGTTTGATGACATCTTCGCTATGTTTAACCTTCATCCGCTGCACTACACCTTCGTTCGGCTATTTTTGCTGAGTATGGAGATGCGGATCATTAGAGACAAGACCCCGGACATCGTGATAGTTGACCCCTTCTACATGCGTGCCAAGATCTTGGGCAGCGCTGGGGACCGGCAAGTCGCGAGTTCATACCTCGAAGGCGTCATTCTGGCAAACCCAGATAAGGATAACTTCCTCGTGCCTTACTTTCCCGAGTAAGTCATCCCCTCACCGCCCCGTAACATATGATTTCTTAGATTTCGATCGTTCTTTTTTTCTAACATTCCGTGTTTTGTGCAGTGACACACATTGCACACTCATCCTCTTAAGCCCGAAATATTCCATGGCCACGTATTTCGACTCGGACCGTCAGTCGAAGAAAGACTACACAAATATCAAGAAAGTTCTTGATGATGTTCTCCCCGGCTACGCCAGATCTGGAGGCACCTTCAGCAGGCCAGTTCGTAGGTACGGCAAGCACGTGTTCACCCACAATACGACGTTCCCCTGCGTCAAGCAGCCGCCTAGCGGTCAGAAGGATGCCTACCACGCCCTCCATCACATGCGGGCGATCGTACGAGACCATAATCACCTTCTGCTACCAAATAATCTCAAAGATTGGGCCGCACGCTTGTCGGCAATCCAGGACGCGGACATCAGACAAGAATTCTTTCGCATCCAGTCGGAGTTTGCTGAAATCATCCATCAAGATGTCCTTCGTACCTCGGGGCAGTTCTACCTCAGATATCAACCGTCCAACATTGAGATAGAAACAACGCTACAAATGGAGGCTGACAACGCCCGCGATTTCATGACCATCACGACAGACAGCGGCTTCATCCACGCTCCGGTCCTGAGTGGAGTCGAAAGTAGTGATGCTATGTAGTTCTGAAATATCGATTAGCTCATGTTGTAATTAAACTTTAATGAACTTGTATGTCTCTTTGGTTTGGACAGTCGCTCAACTTATATGTAATCGATGCTATTTATTAGTAGGACCATGAATCATGCTATTAATGTCTTGCTTTTCTCTTCCGATCCTTTTGTTGCATACTTATATATTGCTTATGTATTGTCTGTGAATTGCTACTAACGTTTTGTTTGGCTAGTGCATAGAGATGCCGTCGTATGTCCTGTACAAGGGTAAGGTTCCCGGAGTCTACGACGACTGGGAGGAGTGTCGGAGACAGGTTCACCGTTTCAGCGGTAACAGTTACAAAGGGTACACCACTAGGGCGGAGGCGGCAACTAGATACGCGCGCTATCTAGCGGGAGAGAGGAGGGAGCGGAGGAGGAACCGGATGAAGACCAGTTTCATCGCGATGATGTTAATCGTGATGACCGCAGCTCTCTTCTATGTGATGGTAGTTTAGATGATCGATATCGACTTGTAATGTGTAGACAAACTCGCTACTCGCGGTCTCGAGACTTGTAATGTTCTAACTTTGTTCGGTCTTTTGAATTCGAAGACTAATCTTCTATTGTATTCGATAAATCTGCTGTTTATATGTTGTGCTGTCTATATTCTGTGCGGTAATATATTTTGTAACCTGTGCAAATATCAAAAAAGAAAATAAAAATAATTTCTAATATTCATACTAGTGGTGCACCACACATCACTTTAGTGACGCACTGCAATAAACACACTAGTGGCGCACTATCTAGTAGTGCGCCATTAGTAACCCAGAGCACAAGGTAAATATGGCCCCCTGGGAGGCATAGTAATGGCGCACCGTTTGACATACTAACGGCGCACTCCCTGGTGCGCCACTACTGTCTGGTATACTAATGGCGCACCAGGGGTGCGTCATTAGCATTAGTTACTAATGGCGTGATGATAGTAGTTATAATGGCCAAAAACAGGTGCGTCATTAATTAGTCTTTTCCCAGTAGTGATCACACAATCAATACCCTCTGGCTCTGTGACGTGAGATTATAAGATCTTTACTTATTACGCTAGTGCATTTCGTTTCGTCTCCTAATAAAAAAGTTTCTGGTATTTGAGCGACTGAAAGAGCTACTTCTTATAAGCTATAGAGTAAGATAACACTAGACTTCTGGATCACCCCTACGGTGCCATTGCCTCATAGCTGAACATCAGAAGTTCATGTTGACGTTCATGTTTTTTATATACAGCCTGTGTCAATATTATTGCACTTGCAGACACTGTCTGAGCCAAGTATTTAGATCTTGAATCTCGTCCGTCCTTCACTATTTACTACAGGTGTTGAATACACACACCACCAGTAACAGCACACTCTGCTCTTCTTTTTTATGAAGCCCCGAACCGTAGAACAATCGTTCTATGGTAATTTTCATTAATAAGAAAAAATATAGCACAAAAAAGAAAAAACTACCTATGTAAGTACACGCAAAAAATCTGCTGACCAATACCAGCTCTTGGGAACATATATATGTAAAGAATCAGAAGCTCAAAGCATACCAATCTTGGAAGCAAGCAACATGCTTGTCCCTAATTCTGTGTGTGAGCATATTTAGATCTTCTTTGAGTGCCTCCCAAGACTGAGCGGGAGGATTAGCATTCCTGAAAAATTTCCCATTTCTCTGCATTCATCCAAGGGTGATGATTTACATACTTATAGGTTTGGCAAGCATTTCCATTGCAACCATAGTATCTGCATAGACCGAAGTTCCACTCTTTCTGTTTGGGATGAGGGTGTCCTAGTACCTAAGAGCATCTCCAACAGCAGCGCCAAAAGGCGCAGCGCAGTAAACTGGGCTTTTAGCGCGCGCGGGATGTTTTCGCGCGCTCCAGCGGTGGCGGGAAACTAGCGCGCGCAGGAATCGTTTGCGCGCGCGGGAAAAGGCGGCAGCTCGCGCGCTAGATTTGGCGCACCGCGTCCGGCGCGCCTATAAATTGCAGCGCCTCTGCCGCTCTCTCTCGCTCGCTTTAGCGCTTTTTTCCTTGCCGCCGACACGACACCACCGCGCCACCATGCCGCCTCGCCGCCAGGGAGGTTCGGGCTTCCGCGGCGTCCGCGTGCGTCCGTCCGGCACCTACTCCGCCTCGATCCGGTTGGGCGGCGGCGTGCACCTCGGCCTTAGAACCTTCGACACCGCCCAGGACGGCGCCCGCGCGTACGACGCTGCGGCGTGGCGCTTCCGGCGGTCCCGTTGGGACATGAACTTCACCGACGTGGCGACGCCAGAGCGGGCACAGGAGTTGGCTCCTTTCCCGCGGCTTATCACCGACGAGGATCGGCGCAAAAACCGGAGGCGGGAGCTCCGTCTCAGCCTGGCCGAGATGGACGAGGAAGCCATGGCGCTGTGGAGGCAACGCTTCCCGCAAGATATCATCAACGAGGAGCAGTTCTTCGCCGAGAGGAGGGCGGAGAGGAAGGAGAAGAGGAAGGAGCGAGCCGCCTATCGGGAGGACAAGCGAACGCGGAAGGCGGTCGCTAAATACAACATGGCGCTAGGAGATGCATCGTCCTGGGACTCCCGCGACGATCGGTTCCTTGACGCCTATGCTCAAACGTCTGAGGAGGACATCACCGAGACAGAGTCCGAGTCGGAGAATGACGAGTAGTAGTTCTATGTGAGACTATGTATTGTAGGAGAAGACTAGAACTATGTACGCTTTTGTATCGTAGAACTATGTACTATGACTATGTATTGTAGGAGAAGACTTGAACTATGTACAAAATATAGCGCGCTTGCTGGAGCGGCTCGGGCGCGCTTTATTTTGCGGCGGCCGCTGGAGCCAGTGCGCTGCCGCGCGCAAAACCTGACTCATCCGGCGCTGTATCCTGACTTTTAGCGCGCCGCGCGTTGCACGGCTGTTGGAGATGCTCTAACAGGAAAGTTGCAACCCCACAGTAGATGCATCAAAGTTTCTTCGCAGAGAGAGAAAAGTCATTCATGAAAAATCCCTTTCTTTTTTAGCATGGCCCTTGTGTTAATTCTATCATGCAGATGCATCAAACTCTGTTTTTTAAACAAAAAAAAAAACTCTGCAAAGGCATAGATGGAAATGAAGCTGTTGGTGATCGAGGCGCGGACGAGAGACAACACTGGCCTGAAGCATTTTCTTCTGAGGCGGGTGTCGAGGGCGACCAGTGGGAATTTGCCTGCAAATTGCTGTGCAAATAGTGATATTTCCCTAAATTAAGTGAAACGTTTTCTTTTGAGGGGATGGACAGAATTAAGAGAATCAGTTTTTTTAGGATTATTGGATTACACTAGAATTGTCCAATATTCTCAATAGATTTTCCATGCCAAATCAAGTTCTTTTGCGGTTTAGATTCTCCAGGTCCAAAGGTCTTCAGAAGCAGCCCAAAAGAATTGGCCCTGTGTTGAAAACAATTGGAATGTGCATCTTATTTCTTATATAGGCAGCTAATTGCGCTGCGTGATTCTGTCTTGATGGTGATTGGTGTAGCTAAATGCTTGGATTGCTTCAGGTCTTTATTTCACATGCAAGCAGTTAATTACTGTTACATGATTCTTTTTTCTTTTTGCTTTCTTTTTTGCAAATGATTCTGCATTTTGCTGATCCATTGATTATCTGACGACGTTGAAAGTCTTTTTTTTTCAGATGACTGGCAGATCTAGTGAATATAATTGTTGGTTAGTTGCTTTTAAAAATACTGTAAAAATGGTTGGTTGCTTTAAAACATGTTTCTCGTCTTTTCTATACAATAGGTACATTGCCAAACAATTGAGCAATAAACATTTTACACTTTCTAGCTTAGCATGGCTACTGACTGCGATTATACTCATCAAGAACCACCTGACAGTCAGACTTGATGAGATCAATGGCTGCTGGCTGGTAGTGCCATATGCATTGCCTTCCCATGCATGTTCCTCCACCTCCAGTGCACTTTTTTTTGAAACGGAGGCAAAAAGCTTTGCCTCATTCATTAATTAAGATAGAAAAGAGTTTGTTACAAGAAACCTAAAAACACGGCATGCGGATTGCTCGTGTGAAATAAAAGACCCTGACTTCTTTGCACCGGCGACGACCCAAAGGTTGGCCCTCGGTAGAGATGGAGGAGAGCAAGATTAGCGGTGGAGCACTCTTATGTTTGAACACTCTTACATTACGCTCGTTCCAAATTGTCCATGAGACGAGCATGGTGAGGGAGGCCTTGGCTTGGCGGTTCGGCGTACCATCGGCCACGCACGGGCCGACGTAGAGCGTGTCACCTGGCTACCGCCCGCTGGCCAGCACAGAGCCTGCCATGGCTTCTCACTACTACCTCTATATCTCTTTTCCTCTCCCTCCGTCGGACCAAGCCATGGCTATGGTTACCATAAAATGAATGAGCGCCTAAATTTTTTCCAAGCCCTTAGATGTGAAATAACGGCTGGTTGATCTTCTTCAACCTCCCCAACCCCCTTCCCCAGACACACCCATGAACAGATCCACTGCACGCAATCAAACCACCGAGCAACGCCGGCTGGACCGCAATCACCCTCCCCTGAATCATCACCCATCCCTCTAACCCCCACCTCTAGTTCTTCTCCGGCGCAGGCAGCCCCCACCCCCTAGCACCTGAACCAAAGAACAAACCAGCTACAAAAACAAACCATATTCACCTTACTCCTATTCACCAACCAAAACTTGTATTGTTTATGATTAATTTATCCATTCCCTTCACTTTAGTTGTTAGTCTACTTTTGACAGCGTACCCCATTGACTCATTTCTATGCATCATTATGGTCTGACAAGAAGCAACTATCAAATTAGCTAGCCGTATTCACCTTGTCCCCTTATGCACACCAACAAGTCATGTTGCCTAACATTGATTTTTCGGTTGCCTTGAAACTTGCTCTCGCTCCCCTCACCACATTATTGTTACATGTCATTTCAATCTTAAAATTTGAAAGGATCGCATGATACACATTAACTAAATGCTGGATAGAAATAACACATACTCCATCTTTGGCGCATCATTCTGGCAGCACAATCATTTAGGGAGCACAAAGCCTATGTTGCTTCATTTTCCTGTCATGTTGCCTCTAGAGGTCAATATACATTAAATAACTAACCCTATTGACCCCTTTCCACGAAACTTATGATTTGATAACAACAAGAACCAATGGTCAATTGTGAAGCAAACCATATGCACCTTATGCACTTATTAGGAACAACCAACTATTATTATTTATCATTTAATTGCCGGTTACCTTGACATTCATAGCAATTCCACGTTACATGGTTTTAACTACCTCCATTGACAAAATCTCGATATTGTCACGCTCCCAAAAGTTTGCGAAACATATCCTCGCTCCCCTCACCACATTCTTGTTCCACATGGTTTGATTCTCCAAACCTGAAATAGGTCTTTTGTTAGAAATTAATTAAAATCTAGGTAAAAACAGCACATACCCCATGTCACTCTTCCCATGCAACGACACAGTGAGCCATATACTTACCCCTATGTACCAACGATGACAGGTCATACATTAAGTGCTCCAACCCTCCTTAACCCTTTACTAGCATCTTCCTATTTTTGACATACATTAAGTGCTCCAACCCTCCTCAACCCTTTACCAACACCTTCCTATTTTTGATAGAAGTTCTATGGACATGACAACAAATCTACTACACTTCTCTTGCACCATGTCATAGAAATCTAGTCCTGATGTCTATCCTTGACTTTCCACTTATCTCAATTTCAAAAATCACTTTGCATGGCACTATAATGTCATTTACCTACTCTCATTCGTGTCACGCTCCTCCAAAAACATGTGAACCACCCTTACCTCATCCATGTATTAGGCCAACCCATGTGAAATTTGTAAAACATGCAAGGATCACATGCTTAGTTTTTGAAGCCACCTAAAAATGCATGCATTCTTAGGATATCATCATTTATTAATGTGAAAAGATCAATCTAGTTGTAAACTAAAAGTATATCCGCCTTGTCTCCTTGTTGCTTGCAGCTCTAGCCATAAGTCAGCACGTGCAGGCCACTTTTCTTTCCTTCTGTACACATTCACCATACCCCCTTATAAGTGGTATTTTCACACTCCATTTGTCATCCTATTCTCATGATGCTCAACCACGGACATTGAAGCAACCCTACACCTTTCCAGTTTATTTTGTACCTCTATTTACATGTATTCCATAAGAAGAGAAAATATCAAAGGCAAAATGTCAGAAGACAATATAAATGGTATTTGTTCCATATAATTGAAATGTGTCTACTTATGCTGGATCACTAGGGATGGTAACACATGGAGGATTGAATATAAAATCATCTCAATAGTCAGAAAGGGATGCATTTATCCTCTGTAGGGCGACCGGTACTTGTCTATTTCGTGCTTTCTAACCTTGTCCTTAAGTCTTTCTTCCAAGTGCCATGATGAAATTGAAAGTCTTTCTGTGGCTACTTCTTTCTAATAGGTTAAATACATGAAATATACTGAAGCGGAGACACTTGTGGTAACAACTATTCTTGCGTCACATTACTGGTGTAGCTGACGAGAGTATTTAGCACATTCCATGGCCCATTTAGCATTACTTGTTTGACACGTCTTCAAATCTAATGGACTCCCAATGCCTCATGGATTGCTTTGGTACCAAGCTAACATGTATTTTGCTATAACAACAACTTGGCTTATTTGGAAGGTGCACAATAATTTCATTTTCAAAGGTATTAGGCCTTCGAGATCGGGGCAGATAAAAAAGGGACTAAATCTGATCTACTACTCCATAAATCGAGTTCTCATAGGACCTTACTAGTTATATTACTTCTATCATAGATTCTCTTTAGTCCGCTTCATTTTATTGTTGCTTTTCTCTTTTTACGGTGCCAACCCCCTAATGATAAGGTAGTGGTTACCTATTTCCCCAAGGATCAAGGTGGCTTAGGCATACAAGACTAAGAGGTTGAAAATACCATGCTCCTCAGTAAATGGTGTTCAAGCTTCTTACTAGGGACGAGGCCCTCGCTCTAGTCACATATTCTATTTATAGACCATATTAATCTTCAAGCATGGAAGTTAGACATTAATTAAACACAAGGTAAAAACAACACATACCCCAGGTCACTCTGACCATGCAATGTGACATATAGAGCTGGCTAACTACCTATATACTCCTTATGGCCATATCACTAATTGATATTCATACATTTAACAATCGAACCCACCTTCCCCATTTACCAACATATTTCTATTTTTCGCAAGAACTACTAGCATGCTCGCAAACCAATCATAGTTTTCTTGCTCTTGTGTCGCAAAATCCCAGTCGTCATATCTATCCTTGATTTTCCACTTACTTTGAATTTAGAAACCATTATGTGTGGCACTATACTTATTTTTCCACTCTCATTCTTGCCATGCTGCTCCAAAAACATATGAACCATTGCACTTTCCTTCTCCACATCTTAGGCAGACCCATTTGAAATTTGTAGAACATGGAAGAATTGTGTGTTTAGTACTGAATGCGGCCTAAAAACATATACCTTCTTTTGTTCACATAATTTAGCCAATGCAAAAGCCAGGTTGTAAACTAAAAGTATATTAACCTTGTATCCTTCTTATCTGCAACTCCAACCATAACTCATCACTTGTATGTCACTTTTCTTTCCTTTTGTACTGATTCGCATCATCCTCTTAACACTTGTATTGTCTCACTCCATGTGCCAGGTTATTCTTGTCATGCTAAGCCACAAACATTTAAGCAATTATGTACCTCTTCTAGTTTCCTTTGCATATCCATTTATCTATATTCCATAAGAGGAGAAATTTTCAAATGTAAAATCTCAAAGGTCAACAGGCAATGGTAATTTGTGCCATATAATAGAATTGTGCCTACTTATGCTATATTACTAGGGAAGGAAACACGTCGAGGGAAGAACATGAAGGTGTCTCTATAGTTGGAAAGTGACATGTTTGTCCTCTAGAGATGAGTGGTTATTAACACCTCTATGGGTTCTAATATGGTTATTTACATGATATCTCTCTTCCTAGTGCCAAAATTAAGTTGAAATTATTTGTGTGGCTACTTATTTTTGATAGGTTTAATATAACAAATATGTTGAAGTAGATACAATTTAATGTTGGTATCAATTATTCTTGCACCCTCAGTCTACAACTAATGTTGAAGAGACAATTGAGCACCTAAGCATTTCTTGTCATTCAAATACAGTGGTCTCTAAATGCCTCGCAGATTAATTTGGTACCAAGCTAAAGTGATCTTTCATGGTAATCTACTTTTGTGAAATGTTTATTACAACAATGTTGAGTCTCTGTAGACATGCCAACCACCTCAGGAGTGGCCAACATCTATCATGTTGCCCCAAAAATCAAGGTGGCGTAGACATCCAGTATATATTGGTGAAATATCATTATTCTCAATCAATGGTTTCTTCAAGCTTCCTAATGAGGCGAGTTAAGGCATGATATACTATGTAATAAATAAATGGGATCTAAGGCAAGTCCATGGTAAATACGGGGTACCACTTTTGGGTTGGTTCAATGACGAGGAGGCAACACCTTTTCTAGTTTGGAACCTTCGTTAGCAATAACAAATCACATGTTAGGTTTTGTCATAGGTCATGGTTGGGAAATGCATCACCTTAGTTCCTACTACTTATGGCTTTTTCATATACTGCGTCATAAACATGTCATAATAGTAGAGGTGTGTTGGGGAACGCAGTATTCCAAAAAAATTACCTACGATCACGCAAGATCTATCTATGTGATGCACATCAATGAGCGGGAGAGTGTGTCCACGTACCCTCGTAGACCGAAAGTGGAAGCGTTAAGTAACGCGGTTGATGTAGTCGAACGTCTTCGCGATCCAGCCGATCAAGTACCGAACGCACGGCACCTCTGCGATCCGCACACGTTCAACTCGGTGACGTCCCTCGAACTCTAGATCCAGCCGAGGCCGAGGGAGAGTTCCAACAGCACGACGGAGCGGTGACGGTGATGATGAAGTTACCGGCGCAGGGCTTCGCCTAAGCACTACGACGATATTACCAAGGTAGAAAACTGTGGAGGGGGGCGCCGCACACGGCTAGGAACAATTGATGTGTGTTCTATTGGTGCCCTCCCCACGTATATAAAGCAGGGAGAGGGAGGGAGGCATCCTAGGGCGCGCCCAAGTAGGAGGAATCCTACTTGGGCCCCTAGTCCAATTCGGCCCCCTTACCATATTTGGACAAGGGGGAAAGGAAGGAGGGGGGAGGGGAAGGAAGTAGGAGTCTTACTTCATACTTTCCTTTTCCTCCTCTCCTTTCCCTTTCTCCCCACGTGGCTGGCCCTATAGGGGGCGCACCAGCCCCTTGTGGGCTGGTGTGTTCCCTTACTTGGCCCATAAAGCCCATATCTTTGCCGGGGGTTGCCCGGAACCCTTCCGGTGACCCGGTATCACCCGGAACACTTCCGGTGTCCGAATACAGCCTTCCAATATATGAATCTTTACCTCTCAACCATTTCGAGACTCCTCGTCATGTCCGTGATCTCATCCGGGACTCCGAACAAACTTCGGTCATCAAATCACATAACTCATAATACAAATCGTCATCGAACGTTAAGCGTGCGGACCCTACGGGTTCGAGAACTATGTAGACATGACCGAGACACATCTCCGGTCAATAACCAATAGCGGAACCTGGATGCTCATATTGGCTCCTACATATTCTACGAAGATCTTTATCGGTCAAACCGCATAACAACATACGTTGTTCCCTTTGTCATCGGTATGTTACTTGCCCGAGATTCGATCGTCGGTATCCTCATACCTAGTTCAATCTCGTTACCGGCAAGTCTCTTTACTCGTTCCGTAATGCATCATCCCGCAACTAACTCATTAGTCACATTGCTTGCAAGGCTTATAGTGATGTGCATTACCGAGAGGGCCCAGAGATACCTCTCCGATACACGGAGTGACAAATCCTAATCTCGATCTATGCCAACCCAACAAACACCTTCGGAGACACCTGTAGAGCATCTTTATAATCACCCAGTTACGTTGTGACGTTTGATAGCACACAAGGTGTTCCTCCGGTATTCGGGAGTTGCATAATCTCATAGTCAGAGGAACATGTATAAGTCATGAAGAAAGCAATAGCAATAAAACTTAACGATCATAATGCTAAGCTAACGGATGGGTCTTGTCCATCACATCATTCTCCTAATGATGTGACCCTGTTCATCAAATGACAACACATGTCTATGGTTAGGAAACATAACCATCTTTGATAAACGAGCTAGTCAAGTAGAGGCATACTAGGGACACTTATGTTTTGTCTATGTATTCACACATGTACTAAGTTTCCTGTTAATACAATTCTAGCATGAATAATAAACATTTATCATGAAATAAGGAAATAAATAATAACTTTTTTATTGCTTATAGGGCATATTTCCTTCAGTCTCCCACTTGCACTAGAGTCAATAATCTAGTTCACATTGCCATGTGATTTAACACCAATAGTTCACATCACCATGTGATTAACACCCATAGTTCACATCGCCATGTGACCAACATGCAAAGGGTTTACTAGAGTCAATAATCTAGTTCACATCGCTATGTGATTAACTCCCAAGAGCACTAAGGTGTGATCATGTTTTGCTTGTGAGATAAATTTTAGTCTATGGGTCTACAACATTCTCAGATCTGTATGTATTTTGCAAATTTCTATGTCTACAATGCTCTGCACGGAGCTACTCTAGCTAATTGCTCCCACTTTCAATATGTATCTAGATCGAGACTCAGAGTCATCCAGATCGGTGTCAAAACTTGCATCGATGTAACTCTTTACGACGAACTCTTTATTACCTCCATAATCGAGAAATATTTCCTTAGTTCTCTAAGGATAATTTTGACCGTTGTCCAGTGATCTACTCCTAGATCACTATTGTACTCCCTTGCCAAACTCAAGGTAGGGTATACAATAGGTCTGGTACACAGCATGGCATACTTTATAGAACCTATGGCTAAGGCATAGGGAATGACTTTCATTCTCTCTCTATCTTCTGTCGTGGTCGGGCTTTGAGTCTTACTCAACTTCACACCTTGCAATACATGCAAGAACTCCTTCTTTGACTGTTCCATTTTGTACTACTTCAAAATCTTGTCAAGGTATGTACTCATTGAAAAAACTTATCAAGCGTTTTGATCTATCTCTATAGATCTTGATGCGCAATATGTAAGCAGCTTTAACGAGGTCTTTCTTTGACAAACTCCTTTCAAACACTCCTTTATGCTTTCCAGAAAATTCTACATCATTTCCGATCAACAATATGTCTTTCACATATACTTATCAGAAAACTGTAGTGCTCCCACTCACTTTCTTGTAAATACAGGCTTCACCGCAAGTCTGTACAAATCTATATGCTTTGATCAACTCATCAAAGCGTATATTCCAACTCCAAGATGCTTGCACCAGTCCATAGATGGATCGCTGGAGCTTGCACACTTTGTTAGCACCTTTAGGATTGACAAAACCTTCTTGTTGTATCATATACAACTCTTCTTTAATAAATCCATTAAGGAATGCTATTTTGACATCCATTTGCCAGATTTCATCAAATGTGGCAATTGCTAACATGATTCGGACACACTTAAGCATCGCTACGAGTGAGAAAATCTCATCGTAGTCAACACCTTGAACTTGTCGAAAACTTTTTGCGACAATTCGAGCTTTGTAGATAGTAACACTACTATCAGCGTCCGTCTTCCTCTTGAAGATCCATTTATTCTTACTGGATCGCCAATTGTCGGGCGAGTCAATCAAAGTCCATACTTTGTTCTCATACATGGATCCCATCTCAGATTTTATGGCCTCAAGCCATTTCGTGGAATCTGGGCTCATCATGGCTTCCTCATAGTTCGTAGGTTCATCATGGTATATTAACATGACTTCCAGAACAGGATTACCGTACCACTCTGGTGCGGATCGTACTCTGGTTGACCTACAAGGTTCGGTAGTAACTTGATCTGAAGTTTCATGATCATCATCATTAACTTCTGATTTCAGTGATGAGCTACTTTCCAATTCGAGAGAAGGTACAATTACCTCATCAAGTTCTACTTTTCTCCCACTCACTTCTTTCGAGAGAAACTCCTTCTCTAGAAAGGATCCATTCTCAGCAAGGGATATCTTGCCTTCGGATCTGTGATAGAAGGTGTACCCAACAGTCTCCTTTGGGTATCCTATGAAGACACATTTTTCCGACTTGGGTTCGAGCTTATCAGGTTGAAGCTTTTTCACATAAGCATCGTAGCCCCAAACTTTAAGAAACGATAGCTTAGGTTTCTTGCTAAACCGCAGTTCATATGGTGTCGCCTCAACTGATTTAGATGGTGCCCTATTTAACGTGAATGCAGCTGTCTCAAATGCATAACCCCAAACGATACTGGTAAATCGGTAAGAGACATCATATATCGCACCATATCCAATAAAGTACGGTTACGACGTTCGAACACACCATTATGCTGTGGTGTTCCAGGTGGCGTGAGTTGTGAAATTATTCCACATTGTTTCAAATGAAGACCAAACTCGTAACTCAAATATTCACCTCCACGATCAGATCGTAGAAACTTTATTTTCTTGTTACAATGATTTTCCACTTCACTATGAAATTCTTTGAACTTTTCAAATGTTTCAGACTTATGCTTCATTAAGTAGATATAATCATATCTGCTCAAATCATCTGTGAAGGTAAGGAAATAACGATACCCGCCATGTGTTGGAAATGTGCCCTAGAGGCAATAATAAAATCGTTATTATTATATTTCCTTGTTCATGATAATTGTCTATTGTTCATGCTATAATTGTGTTATCCGGAAATCATAATACATGTGTGAACACATAGACCATAACATGTCCCTAGTGAGCCTCTAGTTGACTAGCTCGTTGATCAATAGATGGTTACGGTTTCCTGACCATGGACATTGGATGTCATTGATAACGGGATCACATAATTAGGAGAATGATGTGATGGACAAGACCCAATCCTAAGCATAGCACTAGATCGTGTAGTTCGTTTGCTAAAGCTTTTTCTAATGTCGAGTATCATTTCCTTAGACCATGAGATCGTGCAACTCCCAGATACCGTAGGAATGCTTTGGGTGTACCAAACGTCACAACGTAACTGGGTGGCTATAAAGGTGCACTACATGTATCTCCGAAAGTGTCTGTTGGGTTGGCTCGGATCGAGACTGGGATTTTTCACTCCGTATGACGGAGAGGTATCTCTGGGCCCACTCGGTATTGCATCATCATAATGAGCTCAATGTGACTAAGTAGTTAGTCACGGGATCATGCATTACGGAACGAGTAAAGTGACTTGCCGGTAACGAGATTGAACGAGGTATTGGGATACCGACGATCGAATCTCGGGCAAGTAACGTACCGATTGACAAAGGGAATTGTATACGGGGTTGCTTGAATCCTCGACATCGTGGTTCATCCGATGAGATCATCGTGGAACATGTGGGAGCCAACATGGGTATCCAGATCCCGCTGTTGGTTATTGGCTAGAGAGGTGTCTCGGTCATGTCTGCATGATTCCCGAACCCGTAGGGTCTACACACTTAAGGTTCGATGACACTAGGGTTATAAGGAAGGTTTGTATGTGATTACCGAATGTTGTTCGGAGTCCTGGATGAGATCCCGGACGTCATGAGGAGTTCCGGAATGGTCCGGAGGTAAAGATTTATATATGGGAAGTCACCATACGGTCACCGGAAATATTCGGGGGTATACCGGTATTGTACCGGGACCACCGGAGGGGTTCCGGGGGTCCACCGGGAGGGTGCACCTGCCCCGGAGGGCCTTATGGGTTGTAGGTGGAAGGGAACCAGCCCTTAGTGGGCTGGGCGCCAACCCCCCTAGGGCCCATGCGCCTAGGGTTTGGGGGAAACCCTAAAGGGAGGCGCCCCCCCCCCTTGCTTGGGGGGCAAGCCACCTTCCCCTTGGCCGCCGTCCCCCCTCTAGATCCCATCTAGAGGGGCCGGCCCCCTTTCCCCTTCTCCCTATAAATAGAGGGGTGAGGGGAGGGCTGCAGCACCACATCCAAGGCGCAGCCTCAACCCTCCCCAACACCTCTCCTCCTCCGCGTGTGCTTGGCGAAGCCCTGCCGGAGAACTGTCACTCCACCACCACTACGCCGTCGTGCTGCTGTTGGAGCCTTCTTCCTCAAACTCTCCCTCCTCCTTGCTGGATCAAGGCATGGGAGACGTCTCCGCTCCGTACGTGTGTTAAACGCGGAGGTGCCGTCCGTTCGGCGCTTGGATCATCGGTGATTTGGATCACGGCGAGTATGACTCCATCAACCCCGTTCTCTTGATCGCTTCCACTCGCGATATACAAGGGTATGTAGATGCACTCCTCCCCTCTCGTTGCTAGTAAACTCCATAGATTGATCTTGGTGATGCGTAGAAAATTTTAATTTCTGCTACGATCCCCAACAGTGGCATCATGAGCCAGGTTTATGCGTAGTTTCTATGCACGAGTAGAACACAAGTTGTTGTGGGCGTCGATTTTGTCAATTTACTTGCCGTTACTAGTCTTATCTTGATTCGGCGGCATCGTGGGATGAAGCGGCCCGGACCGACCTTACACGTATGCTTACGTGAGAGAGGTTCCACCGACTGACATGCACTAGTTGCATAAGGTGGCTAGCGGGTGTCTGTCTCTCCCACTTTAGTCGGATCGGATTCGATGAAAAGGGTCCTTATGAAGGGTAAACAGAAATTGACATATCACGTTGTGGTTTTGGCATAGGTAAGAATCGTTCTTGCTAGAAACCTATAGCAGCCACGTAAAAGTTTGCAACAACAATTAGAGGGCGTCTAACTTGTTTTGCAGCAAGTGTCATGTGATGTGATATGGCCAGAAGGATGTGATGAATGATATATGTGATGTATGAGATTGATCATGTTCTTGTAATAGGAATCACGACTTGCATGTCGATGAGTATGACAACCGGCAGGAGCCATAGGAGTTGTCTTAATTTATTTATGACCTGCGTGTCAACTGGAATGTCATGTAATTACTTTACTTTATTGCTAACTGTTAGCCATAGTAGTAGAAGTAATAGTTGGCGAGACAACTTCATGAAGACACGATGATGGAGATCATGGTGTCATGCCGGTGACGATGATGAACATGGCGCCTCGAAGATGGAGATCAAAAGGAGCAAAATGATATTGGCCATATCATGTCACTATTTGATTGCATGTGATGTTTATCATGTTTTACATCTTATTTTCTTAGAACGACGGTAGCATAAATAAGATGATCCCTCGCTAAAATTTCAAGAAAGTGTCCCCCCCTAACTGTGCACCGTTGCGAAGGTTCGTTGTTCCGAAGCACCACGTGATGATCGGGTGTGATAGGTTCTAACGTTCGCATACAACGGGTGTAAGCCAGGTTTACACACGCAATACACTTAAGTTGACTTGACGAGCCTAGCATGTACAGACATGGCCTCGGAACACAAGAGACCGAAAGGTCGAACATGAGTCGTATAGCAGAAACGATCAACATGAAGATGTTCACCGATGATGACTAGTCCGTCTCACGTGATGATCGGACACGGCCTAGTTGACTCGGATCATGTATCACTTAGATGACTAGAGGGATGTCTGTCTGAGTGGGAGTTCGTTAATAATTTGATTAGATGAACTTCATTATCATGAACTTAGTCTAAAAACCTTTACAATATGTCATGTAGATCAAATGGCCCACGCTAATGTTGCCCTCAACTTCAACGCGTTCCTAGAGAAAACCAAGCTGAAAGACGATGGTAGCAACTACACGGACTGGGTCCGTAACCTGAGGATTATCCTCATAGCTGCCAAGAAAGCACATGTCCTTGAAGCACCGCTAGGTGATGCACCTGTTTTCCCAGCAACTCAAGACGTTCTGAACGCCTGGCAGTCACGTAGTGATGATTACTCCCTGGTTCAGTGCGGCATGCTTTACACCTTAGAACCGGGGCTCCAAAAGTGTTTTGAGCAGCACGGAGCATATGAGATGTTCCCAGAGCTGAAAATGGTTTTCCAAGCTCATGCCCGGGTCGAGAGATATGAAGTCTCCGACAAGTTCTACAGTTGTAAGATGGAGGAGAATAGTTCCGTCAGCGAACACATACTCAAAATGTCTGGGTTGCACAACCGCTTGTCTCAGCTGGGAGTTAATCTCCCGGATGACGCGGTCGTTGACAGAATCCTTCAGTCGCTCCCACCTAGCTACAAGAGCTTTCTGATGAACTTCAATATGCAGGGGATGGAAAAGACCATTCCTGAGGTATATTCAATGCTGAAATCAGCGGAGGTGGAGATCAAAAAGGAACATCAAGTGTTGATGGTGAATAAAACCACTAAGTTCAAGAAAGGCAAGGGTAAGAAGTACTTCAAGAAAGACGGCAAGGGAGTTGCCGCACCCGGTAAGCAAGCTGCCGGGAAGAAGACAAAGAATGGACCCAAGCCTGAGACTGAGTGCTTTTATTGCAAGGGAAACGGTCACTGGAAGCGGAACTGCCCCAAGTACTTAGCGGATAAGAAGGCCGGCAATACCAAAGGTATATGTGATATACATGTTATAGATGTGTACCTAACCAGCGCTCGTAGTAGCTCCTGGGTATTTGATACCGGTGCGGTTGCTCATATTTGTAACTCAAAGCAGCAGCTGCGGAATAAGCGGAGACTGGCGAAGGACGAGGTGACGATGCGCGTCGGGAATGGTTCCAAGGTCGATGTGATCGCCGTCGGCACGCTACCTCTACATTTACCTACGGGACTAGTTTTAAACCTCAATAATTGTTATTTAGTGCCAGCTTTGAGCATGAACATTGTATCTGGATCTTGTTTAATGCGAGATGGCTACTCATTTAAATCCGAGAATAATGGTTGTTCTATTTATATGAGAGATATGTTTTATGGTCATGCCCCGCTGGTCAATGGTTTATTCTTAATGAATCTCGAACGTGATGTTACACGTATTCATAGTGTGAATGCCAAGAAATGTAAGGTTGATAATGATAGTCCCACATACTTGTGGCACTGCCGCCTTGGTCACATTGGTGTCAAACGCATGAAGAAACTCCATGAAGATGGACTTTTGGAGTCTCTTGATTATGAATCATTTGACACGTGCGAACCATGCCTCATGGGCAAAATGACCAAGACCCCGTTCTCCGGAACAGTGGAGCGAGCAACCAACTTATTGGAAATCATACATACTGATGTGTGCGGTCCAATGAGCGTTAAGGCTCGCGGTGGCTATCGTTATGTTCTCACCCTCACTGATGACTTGAGTAGATATGGGTATGTCTACTTAATGAAACACAAGTCTGAGACCTTTGAAAAGTTCAAGGAATTTCAGAGTGAGGTTGAGAATCAACGTGACAGGAAAATAAAGTTCTTACGATCAGATCGTGGAGGGGAATATTTGAGTCACGAATTTGGCACACACTTAAGGAAATGTGAAATTGTTTCACAACTCACGCCGCTTGGAACACCACAGCGTAATGGTGTGTCCGAACGTCGTAATCGCACTCTATTGGATATGGTGCGATCTATGATGTCTCTTACCGATCTACCGCTATCATTCTGGGGTTATGCTTTAGAGACTGCCGCATTCACTTTAAATAGGGCTCCGTCGAAATCCGTTGAGACGACACCGTATGAATTATGGTTTGGAAAGAAACCTAAGCTGTCGTTTCTTAAAGTTTGGGGATGCGATGCTTATGTCAAGAACCTTCAACCTGAAAAGCTCGAACCCAAGTCGGAAAAATGCGTCTTCATAGGATACCCTAAGGAAACCATTGGGTATACCTTCTACCTCAGATCCGAAGGCAAGATCTTCGTTGCCAAGAATGGGTCCTTTCTGGAGAAAGAGTTTCTCTCGAAAGAAGTAAGTGGGAGGAAAGTGGAACTTGATGAGATGACCCCTCTCGAACCAGAAAGTAGCGCAGCACAAGAAAATGTTTCTGTGGTTCCTGCACCGACTAGAGAGGAAGTTAATGATGACGATCATGATCAAGTTACCACTGAACTTCGTCGGTCCACAAGGACACGTTCCGCACCAGAGTGGTACGGCAACCCTGTCCTGGAAATCATGTTGTTGGACAACGGTGAACCTTCGAACTATGAAGAAGCAATGGCGGGTCCAGACTCCAACAAATGGCTTGAAGCCATGCAATCCGAGATAGGATCCATGTATGAAAACAAAGTGTGGAGTTTGACAGACTTTCCCGATGATCGGCGAGCGATAGAAAATAAATGGATCTTTAAGAAGAAGACGGACGCGGATGGAAATGTTACCATCTATAAAGCTCGACTTGTCGCTAAGGGTTATCGACAAGTTCAAGGAGTTGACTACGATGAGACCTTCTCACCCGTAGCGAAGCTGAAGTCCGTCCGAATCATGTTAGCAATTGCCGCATTCTACGATTATGAAATATGGCAAATGGACGTCAAAACGGCATTCCTTAACGGCTTCCTTAAGGAAGAGTTGTATATGATGCAGCCGGAAGGTTTTGTCGATCCTAAGAATGCTGACAAAGTATGGAAGCTCCAGCGCTCAATCTATGGGCTGGTGCAGGCATCTCGGAGTTGGAGCATTCGCTTTGATGAGATGATCAAAGCGTTTGGGTTTACACAGACTTATGGAGAAGCATGTGTTTACAAGAAAGTGAGTGGGAGCTCTGTAGCATTTCTCATATTATATGTGGATGACATACTATTGATGGGAAATGATATAGAATTCTTGGAAAGTATAAAGGCCTACTTGAATAAGTGTTTTTCAATGAAGGACCTTGGAGAAGCTGCTTACATATTAGGCATCAAGATCTATAGAGATAGATCGAGACACCTCATAGGTCTTTCACAAAGCACATACCTTGACAAGATATTGAAGAAGTTCAATATGGATCAGTCCAAGAAGGGGTTCTTGCCTATATTGCAAGGTGTGAGATTGAGCACGGCTCAATGCCCGACCACGGCAGAAGATAGAGAAAAGATGAGTGTCGTCCCCTATGCCTCGGCCATAGGGTCTATTATGTATGACATGCTGTGTACCAGACCTGATGTAAACCTTGCCGTAAGTTTGGTAGGAAGGTACCAAAGTAATCCCGGCATGGAACACTGGACAGCGGTCAAGAACATCCTGAAGTACCTGAAAAGGACTAAGGATATGTTTCTCGTTTATGGAGGTGACGAAGAGCTCGTCGTAAAGGGTTACGTCGATGCTAGCTTCAACACAGATCTGGATGACTCTAAGTCACAACCGGATACGTGTATATTTTGAATGGTGGGGCAGTCAGCTGGTGCAGTTGCAAGCAAAGCGTCGTGGCGGGATCTACATGTGAAGCGGAGTACATGGCAGCCTCGGAGGCAGCACATGAAGCAATCTGGATGAAGGAGTTCATTGCCGACCTAGGAGTTATTCCCAATGCATCGGGGCCGATGACTCTCTTCTGTGACAACACTGGAGCTATTGCCCTTGCCAAGGAGCCCAGGTTTCACAAGAAGACCAGGCACATCAAGCGTCGCTTCAACTCCATTCGTGAAAATGTTCAAAATGGAGACATAGATATTTGTAAAGTACATACAGATTTGAATGTCGCAGATTCGTTGACTAAACCTCTTCCACGGGCAAAACATGATCAACACCAGAACTCTATGGGTGTACGATTAATCACAATGTAACTAGATTATTGACTCTAGTGCAAGTGGGAGACTGTTGGAAATATGCCCTAGAGGCAATAATAAAATGGTTATTATTATATTTCCTTGTTCATGATAATTGTCTATTGTTCATGCTATAATTGTGTTATCCGGAAATCGTAATACATGTGTGAACACATAGACCATAACATGTCCCTAGTGAGCCTCTAGTTGACTAGCTCGTTGATCAATAGATGGTTACGGTTTCCTGACCATGGACATTGGATCTCATTGATAACGGGATCACATAATTAGGAGAATGATGTGATGGACAAGACCCAATCCTAAGCATAGCACTAGATCGTGTAGTTTGTTTGCTAAAGCTTTTCTAATGTCAAGTATCATTTCCTTAGACCATGAGATCGTGCAACTCCCGGATACCGTATGAATGCTTTGGGTGTACCAAACGTCACAACGTAACTGGGTGGCTATAAAGGTGCACTACAGGTATCTCCGAAAGTGTCTGTTGGGTTGGCTCGGATCGAGACTGGGATTTGTCACTCCGTATGACGGAGAGGTATCTCTGGGCCCACTCGGTATTGCATCATCATAATGAGCTCAATGTGACTAAGTAGTTAGTCATGGGATCATGCATTACGGAACGAGTAAAGTGACTTGCCGGTAACGAGATTGAACGAGGTATTGGGATACCGACGATCGAATCTCGGGCAAGTAACGTACCGATTGACAAAGGGAATTGTATACGGGATTGCTTGAATCCTCGACATCGTGGTTCATCCGATGAGATCATCATGGAACATGTGGGAGCCAACATGGGTATCCAGATCCCGCTGTTGGTTATTGGCTAGAGAGGTGTCTCGGTCATGTCTGCATGATTCCCGAACCCGTAGGGTCTACACACTTAAGGTTCGATGACGCTAGGGTTATAAGGAAGGTTTGTATGTGATTACCGAATGTTGTTCGGAGTGCCGGATGAGATCCCGGACGTCACGAGGAGTTCTGGAATGGTCCGGAGGTAAAGATTTATATATGGGAAGTCACCATACGGTCACCAGAAATATTCGGGGGTATACCGGTATTGTACCGGGACCACCGGAGGGGTTCCGGGGGTCCATCGGGAGGGTCCACCTGCCCCGGAGGGCCTTATGGGCTGTAGGTGGAAGGGAACCAGCCCTTAGTGGGCTGGGCGCCAACCCCCCTAGGGCCCATGCGCCTAGGGTTTGGGGGAAACCCTAAAGGGGGGCGCCCCCCCTTGCTTGGGGGGCAAGCCACCTTCCCCTTGGCCGCCGCCCCCCTCTAGATCCCATCTAGAGGGGCCGGCCCCCTTTCCCCTTCTCCCTATAAATAGAGGGGTGAGGGGAGGGCTGCAGCACCACATCCAAGGCGCAGCCCCTCCCCTCCCCAACACCTCTCCTCTTCCGCGTGTGCTTGGCGAAGCCCTGCCGGAGAACTATCACTCCACCACCACTACTCCGTCGTGCTGCTGTTGGAGCCTTCTTCCTCAACCTCTCCCTCCTCCTTGCTGGATCAAGGCGTGGGAGACGTCTCCGCTCCGTACGTGTGTTGAACGCGGAGGTGCCGTCCGTTCGGCGCTTGGATCATCGGTGATTTGGATCACGGCGAGTACGACTCCATCAACCCCGTTCTCTTGAATGCTTCCGCTCGCGATCTACAAGGGTATGTAGATGCACTCCTCCCCTCTCGTTGCTAGTAAACTCCATAGATTGATCTTGGTGATGCGTAGAAAATTTTAATTTCTGCTACGATCCCCAACACCATGAGCCTCAATACTCATTTGACCACATACATCGGTATGTATTATTTTCAATAAGTCAGTAGCTCGTTCCATTGTTCCGGAGAATGGAGTTTTAGTCATCTTGCCCATGCGGCACGGTTCGCAAGCACCAAGTGATTCATAATCAAGTGATTCCAAAAGCCCATCAGCATGGAACTTAGTTCCTACTACTTATGGCTTTTTCATATACTGCGTCATAAACATGTCATAATAGTAGAGGTGTGTTGGGGAACGCAGTATTTCAAAAAAAATTACCTACGATCACGCAAGATCTATCTATGTGATGCACATCAACGAGCGGGAGAGTGTGTCCACGTACCCTCGTAGACCGAAAGTGGAAGCGTTAAGTAACGCGGTTGATGTAGTCGAACGTCTTCGCGATCCAGCCGATCAAGTACCGAACGCACGGCACCTCTGCGATCCGCACACGTTCAACTCGGTGACGTCCCTCGAACTGTAGATCCAGCCGAGGCCGAGGGAGAGTTCCGACAGCACGACGGAGCGGTGACAGTGATGATGAAGTTACCGGCGCAGGGCTTCGCCTAAGCACTACGACGATATTACCAAGGTAGAAAACTGTGGAGGGGGGCGCCGCACACGGCTAGGAACAATTGATGTGTGTTCTAGGGGTGCCCTCCCCACGTATATAAAGGAGGGAGAGGGAGGGAGGCATCCTAGGGCGCGCCCAAGTAGGAGGAATCCTACTTGGGCCCCTAGTCCAATTCGCCCCCCTTACCATATTTGGACAAGGGGGAAAGGAAGGAGGGGGGAGGGGAAGGAAGTAGGAGTCCTACTTCATACTTTCCTTTTCCTCCTCTCCTTTCCCTTTCTCCCCACGTGGCTGGCCCTATAGGGGGCGCACCAGCTCCTTGTGGGCTGGTGTGTTCACTTACTTGGCCCATAAAGCCCATATCTTTGCCGGGGGTTGCCCGGAACCCTTCCGGTGACCCGGTATCACTCGGAACACTTTTGGTGTCCGAATACAGCCTTCCAATATATGAATCTTTACCTCTCGACCATTTCGAGACTCCTCGTCATGTCCGTGATCTCATCCGGGACTCCGAAAAAACTTCGGTCATCAAATCACATAACTCATAATACAAATCGTCATCGAACGTTAAGCGTGCGGACCCTACGGGTTCGAGAACTATGTAGACATGACCGAGACACATCTCCGGTCAATAACCAATAGCGGAACCTGGATGCTCATATTGGCTCCTACATATTCTATGAAGATCTTTATCAGTCAAACCGCATAACAACATACGTTGTTCCCTTTGTCATCGGTATGTTACTTGCCCGAGATTCGATCGTCAGTATCCTCATACCTAGTTCAATCTCGTTACCGGAAAGTCTCTTTACTCGTTCCGTAATGCATCATCCCGCAACTAACTCATTAGTCACATTGCTTGCAAGGCTTATAGTGATGTGCATTACCGAGAGGGCCCAGAGATACCTCTCCGATACACGGAGTGACAAATCCTAATCTCGATCTATGCCAACCCAACAAACACCTTCGGAGACACCTGTAGAGCATCTTTATAATCACCCAGTTACGTTGTGACGTTTGATAGCACACAAGGTGTTCCTCCGGTATTCGGGTGTTGCATAATCTCATAGTCAGAGGAACATGTATAAGTCATGAAGAAAGCAATAGCAATAAAACTTAACGATCATAATGCTAAGCTAACGGATGGGTCTTGTCCATCACATCATTCTCCTAATGATGTGACCCTGTTCATCAAATGACAACACATGTCTATGGTTAGGAAACATAACCATCTTTGATAAACGAGCTAGTCAAGTAGAGGCATACTAGGGACACTTATGTTTTGTCTATGTATTCATACATGTACTAAGTTTCCGGTTAATACAATTCTAGCATGAATAATAAACATTTATCATGAAATAAGGAAATAAATAATAACTTTATTATTGCCTCTAGGGCATATTTCCTTCAAGGTGGTGGGTAACTTGCACCCATTTTTGGTTCTGACATGACATGATTATAACGCCATCTGTGGCTTCTGACATGACATGATTAGAACTTAGTAGCCTGGAATAGGATCTACTGGAGTGGCTATATGTTGTTAATTTATAACATGGGACATACAAATTTTGATGGAGTTTACATGAAGATGGGAATTTCTCCATGAATTCATTGTACCATGCACTTATGTGTACAGATGCACCTATTAACAATAAGGTGATCTAGAAGCTTAAGATATATTTTCCTTATGGCATTTACGTAGAAGGTTCATCTTAACAAGGGAAAATCTTGCACAGAAAACCTAGTTGGGGGGGGGGGGTACACAATGTAGTTTCATGACGAGACAAGTAAGCACATATTCTTTGACTGTAAGTACACATGGTATATGGCCTATAATACATGCCGCGCATAATTTGTATTCTAAGCGGAGCATCCCAAACTTGTTTGGTAATTGGTTGTGCGGTATACATAAAAATACGAGATCTTCTATCTTAGTAGCTGCGGCGACCTTGGTTTGGGCGTTATGGTTATACAAGAATGATGTGGTTTTGACAAATAGAAGATATTTTCTTCACTGCCACAATCATTTACTTGTCTACACATTGGCTCTGTACTTGGCATGTACTACAATGTTTGAAGCACATGGAGCTCTTTACGATGGCATGTACTAAGATGGAGAGGGCGATTAAGAAGGTCTTTTCCAAACATGGAAGGTGTTGTCTTCGAATCTATCTTAGATTGCTTGCTATTGTTCTTCTTTTTGCGTCAAAAAACATTACATGTTTTCATTTCCAAGAATATTATGGCTTAGTACATGTTGTGTGCATGTAGTTCCTTCAAAATCAGAGTGAACGTCAAGGGCCAATAAAAACTTTCTTACCAGAAAATAGTATGCCTCACAAAAACACGTTGACCAAAGAGCAAGTGCAACTTACAAGTTATGACCAACCAAATAACAAAGATCAAACAGACATACCATGGAAGCGATCCCAAATAACAGTTTCAGCGAGAAATAAAAATGGCAGAAATGGACCATGGAAGAGATCCATAACAACATTTCACCTATTACAATAAAAAATGACTTGGCTCAAAGAGCACCAGCGAGATAGAATGTCTCAACTTATTAAGGCTGCCTTTCTTGCATATTAGCTATGCCAAACTAAATCAAACTAGACGAGATGCACGTAGCTGGCCATGAATGTCATTTGAGCTGGCTAACAACATGTATCCACCTTATGGCCTCATCACAAATGGATATTCATACATCTACTGGTCTAACTCACCTTACCCACTCACCAGCATCTTTATAATTTTGCAAATCCTACTTGCATATTGGCAAACCAATCATATTCTTTTTAATCTTGTGTCGAAGAAATCTGGCCCTCATGTCCATCCTTGATTTTTCTACTTACCTTTAATTTAGAATTCAGTTTGTATGGCCCTATAAATTCATTTACCTACTATCATTCTTGGCATGCTCCCCCAGAAACATGTAAACCATTGCACTTACCTCCCCACAGTCTAGGCATACCCATTTGAAATCTGTAAAACATGGAAGAATTGTGTGTTTAGTATTGAATGCAACGTAAAAGCACATACGTTCTGTTGTTCAAATTATTTAGCCAATGTGACAACATATATAGATCCAACTTGTATACTAAAAATATATTAACCTTGTAAACTTGTCACCTATAGCTCCAACCGTAACTCATCACTGGTATGTCACTTTATTTCCTTTTGTACCCATTCACCTTATATCCTTATAACTTGTATTGTGTCTCTCCATTTCCATGACATTCTCATCGTGCTCGGTCACGAACATTGAAGCATTCCTGCACCTCTTACAGTCTCCTTTACATGTCCATTTACATATACATTCCATAATAAGAGACACTGAGAAATATGAAATGTCAAAGGTAAATTGAATGGTAATTTGTGCCATTAACAGATATTTCCTAGTTATGGTAGATTACTAAGGGAACACCTGGAGGAAACAATGAAAAGTGTCTCGATAGTTGTAAAGGGAAGATATTTTCCTCTAGAGAGAATTGGTTCTTATCACCTCTATGAGTTCTAACATGGTTATTTACATGATGAACGTAGGAAGTATTTGTGTGGCTACTTATTTCTAATAGGTTTAATAGACGAAATATGCTGAAGCGGAAACACTTCACTATTGATATTGATTATTCTTGCATCCTATGTACTGCTATTGATGAAGAGACCATTGAGCACCTCATTTCAATTGCCCCTTTAGCATTTCTTGTTGGGCACGCATTCAAATCCAGTGGTCTCCGAATGCCTCGCGGATTGCTACCTACTTTTTGAAAATTTTATTACAATAATTTTGGTTCTCTCTGGACGGGTCAACCCCCTTGGGCGCATTCGGTTCTATCGTTGATGAAGAATAATGTGGCTTAGTTTGTATCCAATATATAGTGGCCAAAACTATCGTGCTTTTTAGTAAATGGTTGTTTAGGACTCTTACCGAGTATGAGTGATGACATGATATACTCGGTAATAAATATATGCACTCTAAGGCTCTGTCCCAAGTCCAAAGTAAATCTGGGGGCTTCCACTCTTGGGTTGGCAACACCTTTTCTGGCTCGAACCTTCACTATCAAAGGACGACTCGCATGTTAGGTTTTGGCACGACTTATAGTTGGGCAATGCTCCGCCTTAGCATCTACTTGTAACTAGGGCTTTTACCGTGTCATCAACATGTCA
Organism: Triticum aestivum; assembly: GCF_018294505.1. Lineage (NCBI taxonomy): Eukaryota > Viridiplantae > Streptophyta > Magnoliopsida > Poales > Poaceae > Triticum > Triticum aestivum. The sequence continues at coordinate 463,161,501 of NC_057811.1, forward strand.
TAATAGCAGAGGTGTTGGGTAGCTTTCTGCCAGATGTGGACTTCAGACATGACATGTTTAGGCCTTTGTTAGTAGCATGGAAGGATCTACTGGAGTGTATGAATGTTGTTAATTTATACTACCTCCGTCCCAAAATATAAGACATTTTTGAAGTTCAAATTCGATGCAAAAACGTCTTGTATTTTGGGATGGAGGTAGTAGCACGAGACATACGAGTTTCGATGGACTCTGCATCAAGATGGACTCTTCTCTATGAACTCATTGTACTGGCTCTTATAATTATTGACGCACCAATTAACAATATGTTGATTTTTAAGCTTAGGGTTCCTCCAAAGATTTATGTTTTTCCTATGGTATTTACCTAGAGGGGTCATCTTAACGAGGGAAACTCTAGCAAAGAAAAACTGATAGGGGAGTAGCAATGTTGTTTCTACTATCATGATGAGAAAATTAAGCATATATTCTTTGAGTAAGTACGCTCATGTTGTATGGATTATAATACATGTCATGCATAACTCGTATTCGCCCAAAGATTTCCAAACTTGTTTGGTAATTGGCTTTTAGGTATACATAAAAAACGAGATCTTTTATCTTAGTAGGAATGGGGGCCCTGGTCTGGGCGCTATGATTATGCATGAACGGTATGGTTTTGACAAATAGAAGTTATTTTTCTCCATTGTCGGTTATTAACTTATGTACGCATTGGCTCCGTACTACAATATCCGAAGCACTGGGAGCTCTTTATATATGGTGCCATGTATTAAGATGGAGCTGACGGCTATGGAGATTGTTTCCGAACATGGACGATGTTCACTTTGGATCTGTCTTAGATTGCTTTCAATTGTTCTTCTTTTTGTGCTAAATAATGTTATGTTTTTTGTTTCCACAATTATTTTGGCTTTGTATAGATTGTGTGCATCTAGATACGTCAAAATTGGAGTGGGCTCTTCATACTTGGATCGCTCACGTGTTGAGAGTAAATAAAAACTTTATTATCGAAAAATAGTATACCTCATAAAAACATGTTGACAAAATGAGCAGGCGCAACTTACGAGTTACGACCAACTGAACAACACAGATTAAACAAACAGACCATGGAAGAGATCTCATATAACAGTTTCAACGACTAAAATAAAAATGGCGACCATGGAAGAAATCCATAACAACAATTTCAACTACTAAAATAAAAATGTCTAGGCTCAAAGAGCACCATCGAGAGAGACAGAATGTCTCAACTTATTAAGGTTGCCTTTCCTGCCTTTTAGCTATGCCAAGCTAAATCAAACTAGATGAGACGCACGTAGCTGGCTATGCATTGCACGCTACGGGAAAAGACTTCTCTCCATCCTACCTTACATGGGAGGGAAAAGACTCCAAGATGATTCTTCAGGATCGACGCCGCCCGATTGCCAACCAAACCCCACATCCAAGGACTTCATCCCACCGGAAGAGCCGGCGTTGGCGCTGGTACCGGCGCCGTCGTGCCCATTGGTGCTATAGCCGGCGCCGGTGCTGGTGTTGGCGCCGTCATGCCCAGCGCTGTTATAGCCATTGTGGGCCAGGGCGTCGAGGTCCCTTCCAGATCTCACCTTGTCGAGCCAACCCTCATGCTGTGGCGGCACCTGATACATCATTGGAGACCCCACGTGCATGCTGCCAGTGACGTATGGAGTGGGCGACGGCTGCTGATTCATGGCGAAAGGCCCCATGTCCATGTTGTTGGTGACGTACGGAGCTGGCTGGGACGCTTGATACATTGCCGAAGACCCGCCCATGTCCACGTTGTCAGGGATGTATGGTACCTGGGGCTGCAAGACAGGGGGTTGTCCGCTAATTTTAGCGATGCTTTCGCCCATGCTCTTGAGGATCTCCTCCAGTCTACTACTGACGATGGTGAGCTCATCGACTTTGAGATCGGGGAGGTCGCTGCCGAGCATGGCCTTGTGTAGCAGGATCCTGATCTCGGGGTCTCGTACCTTGTTTTCCTCGACCTGGAGCTTGCTGAGGCGCTGGCTGAGGAAGTCTTCCTGGTTCACCGTCTTCTTGAACCGCCCCTCTGCCATGGTTCTGTACCTATTCAGGAGATCCGCCGCCTCGGCGTGCGATGGGTACACCTTTGGCGCCGCATTTCCCTCATCGTACACCAACACGCAGGCCTTGGCGTTGCATAGAATAGAAAGCTCGCGTGCCTTACTTGCCAGGTTCTTCATGCGCGTATCCAAGGTACGGCGCCGGCTCGACTTATTCTTGATGTACTGGAGGGCAATCTTCTTGCGAGCCATTGCCAAGTGCCAACAGAGGGATAAAATGAGAAATGGAAATTAGATTGCAGGTTTTGGCCAGGTGGGGAGGTTTGATTTATAGTGGAGGATCGACCAAGATGGGGAGGCTATATCGAGAAACTTTTAACTCCACGCTCACAAAATAAGGAGGTGCGCTATCTTCAAATGCATCATCAAACCAAGTATTTTCTTTCATTAAAAAGTGCTTATAATGGACCGAGGGAACACATATCCATAGCAAAGAACTTTGGTTTCTCTCAAGAGGCCCATGCATCTTATCCGGATATGCTTATTTTAGCTATGTATTGCCAAAATTTATTTTGTAATTTATTTTGTTCCTATGTTAGATGGTTATTCAAAATTGTACATCATCCGATTAACCACCTACTATTAATTTGTTACCACGTTAAGAAATAACAATAAATAATGTACATAGATTATCCTATAATGTAGGACGAATTGAAAATACTAAAGTTCTGCCAATTTTTCCAATAGCACTGCTATGCACACGACTTATGGACGCTCGATCCATAGACGACAAGTCAGCTAGACCATAGGATTAGCTGGGTTATTTAATCTGTGTGGCTCCTAATCCCGTCGGCCGCAAATCATCCAGGAGCCAATCGTGTGCAGAGCACTTTCATTTTTCCAATACGTTAACCGAATGCGGTCTCACATATCCAGGGCTGACTATAGTTGCTTATTTTATCCCTGAGCTGGTGAGCTAACACGTTCACACAAATTGTAAAAAAATATATCAGATTTATGTACCCCCAAAGCAGTAATTGCTTTCCATCTAGAAGAGATTGATCAAACTTTTTGATTGTGTGCGTCACATGGCATATAGCCTAGCTAAGCTAACTAGTGCTGCACTGTAGTAGTTATAAACATTTACGTCTAAAATTTACATGTGTAGTCAGGGTGATTGTTCTTTATTTTTTTCGAGGGATCAGGGTGAGTGTTCAAATATAATAACTAGATGATGCCCCGCGCGTTGCTGCGGTAATTTTTTATCACATGCTATTAAGAAAATAAGTTTAAGACTATGGAGTTAAATAATATGATGGTATAGGATGTTTTAGATACAAAATAACTGGCTGACATCCAACTCATACTTGCATATCATCTCACCATCATGTTTCTCTAGGTTTAGAAAGAATATATAGGCATTGTGGAACAGATCAATTCTTTTACCGGAACAATATTCAGCATGAAGTAAATCAAGGCAAGACAATGAAATAGTGCTGGTGCAGGGGCTGACTTGAGGATCGAATTGCTCCAAAGGTGATAGGTGCAACTACTACATAAGTGCCATACTGTCTTGTTGTAGCTAGTGTTTGTTTATACTGAATTGTCAGACGGTGTTAGCTCGTTTCAGAGAAATCTTCATTTAGGAGCCTTAAGGTATAACATAAATTATTTTTAATGTTACTGATTTAATTAACATGTCGTGGTAATTATTCATCAGACTGTATATGTATAAGAAAAGCCGAACTACTGCACGTCTGATGTTTGATGTCCAATCCATGTATGAAGGCAAATCTGGTGGATGTACTTCATTTTGTTCTATGTGTGGATGGTTGGATATGCGCTACCATTCAGAATCTCTACTCCTAATGGACGAGTTGGTGAATCGTCTCCGCGGTTTATTTTCGCTGGTTTTTTCGTCTCTCCTCCCACCACCCTCTCCCACCCTGGTCCGCGGTTTATTTTCGCTGGTTTTTTTCGTCTCTCCTCCCACCACTTCCTCCCACCCTGGTCTATCGGTTTATTTTTCTCTCCACTCTTTATTACAACCAGAACTTTCCTAACGTATAACAAATCACGGATCTAACTTCCTTAAATTAAGCAAATCAATGGATTCTTTTTATTGGTTCAATTTGTCTTAGGAAACAAATAACGAATTTTCAAGAAACAAATTATACATTTTAATCTAACTTCCTTAAATTATGCAAATCAATCGATTCCTTTTATTGGTTCAATTTGTCTTAGGAAATAAATAACAGATTTTCAGGAAACAAATAATACATTTTAATCTAACTTTCCTAACTTATCTAAATCAATCGATGTCTCTTATTAGTGAAATTTGTTTTAGGAAACAAATAACAGACACGTCACAACTTTCCTCCCAATAAATAGTTTCTTAACATTTGCAAACTTTTCTAATCAGACATGTCACAAACGGGCAGGTACTGATATCACGTTACCAAACAATAAAACCCCATTTGCATAGAAATCAGTTCAAAAATCCTAACTTTCCTAAATTTTTACCTTTCCTTGATAACAACCAATATTTCCTATGTTTTCCACCTATTGAAGGAAATCACCCCTCCATCGATATTAGTATTTTTTTGAACTGAGATCTCCGGGTTATGATTTTTTTTTTTTTGCTATTCTTTCCAATTGTGACCTCTCCTTCCACTCCGGCTCCTTCTCGCATAAACACCTCCACCACAGCCAGGTGACACCGCCCCAGTCCTCCTGCCTCTCCACACCTTCTCCGCCACCTCCTTCTCATACTCCATTAACAATCCCTCCGCCACATTTGTCCACGGCGGTGTCGAGGGCATGGTGCAGCAGCGTACCAGCGGTAGAGCAGCGCATAGCAGCAGGAAGCAACACGCAGCAGGCGAGGCAAGCGGCCGACGGTGGAGGGCAGAGATGCGGCCGGCGTGGCTGAGGGGGCGGCCGGCAGAAGATGGCCACGACTGGAGGCGGCGCGAGGCAGGGGCGCGACGGCGGGGCGAGCGAAGGGATAGGCGGCAGCAGACGGGGCGAGCGCAGCCAGCGAGAGTGTGGTGCGCGGCCAGGATGTGTGTCGCGCGGGGCACAGTGGTGCGGTGACTGCGGCGAGCGCGACGGCGGCGGCGGGCGCAACCGACGCGGTGTAGCACGGGCGTGGGCATGGAGAGGGAGTGGCCCCGCGAGCGCGGAAGAAGACCGGCAAGCTCGGGCATGGGCGTGCATAGGAACGGGCATGTGCCACGGGGTCAATCCAAGGAGCTCGGTGGCTACCCCTGCAATGGCCATGGCGGACGGCGGTTCTCGGCCACGGCGAAATACCTAACGAGAGCAAACGAGAGGGGAAACAGGGGAAAGGCAAGAGGAGATCATGGCGGTGTCAATGACGCCCTAGGGGAAGACATGGGAGCTCAGGGCGGCGCGGATCGAACGGCAATGTCGCGGTGGCCCAAGGTTGAGCAAGACGGCAGCGACGTCGATGCGGGGGTGCTGGACTTGATCTCGTTGGCGCAGACGAAGTAGCGAAGGCGTTCGGAGCTCCTCGACAAGCTCCTAGCCCGCAAGGAGGGCAGTAGCCATGTGGACGGGGTCGGTCATGGTGGCCGTGGCGTCTGACTTCGTCCAGATCGACGGGATCGAGCGAGCGAGGAGGAGAAGTGGATTTGGGAGGGGGCGTCGAGGAGGAGTGAGGCCATGGGGGCAGGGAAGGAAAGGCGTCACCCTTATTCATTCCCCTTCGATGCCAGCGAGGTGGTCGGGCGGGATCCCGGCTCTGTAGCGACGCGGCTCGGGGAACAGGAGAAGACGACCGCGCGGGGAATGGACCGCTGAGCCGGTTCGGTGGCAAGGCCCGGGGGGCAGGGCGAATCCCCTTTTACATCGTCCTTTTGGTTTTTCAATGTATTCTAATCTGTTTTTTTTAACACCGTTTTCTATTTATTCTTATCAACTAAATGATCTCTACTCCTGTCTCAGTTGGTAATCTCCATTCCGGGTTTATTTTCGTCCCACCTCCCGAGTGAGGGAGAGGGGGGGTGAGTGAGGAAGAGGGAGGGAGAGGGTGTGTGTGTGAGAATTTGATGGTAAAAAAGGTCGTCAATGTCACTTAATATGTATGAGAATATCAAATGTAATATTAACATAATTGATATTGAATTTTTAAAATTAATGTGGCCCCGTTGCAACGCACGGGCGTTCTTGTAGTTCTTATGGAAAAGATCGTATGTATGGCAGCGTTCCATGCAGAGCATGAGATTGCCGAAGTTATTATGGATCTGTGAGAGAGATGGCATCTGGCATCATATCTGTAGCGTGATGTTCAAGACATTAGCGTCTTGTTTTCTATTCAAAGCGTAGAGCCATAGCATTAGCATAGTACTAATAAATCAGTTACTACTCATAACTGTAGCGTTAGCTCAAATGTGGCATGAGTCGCCCCTCATGGATGTGTAAAAAAAAGGTGTAGAAAATCATGGTAAGATAGTCAAGTCCGTGCGTGTATATACTAATGTTGCGAAATGGGAAGAAAAGATATATGAGATATTGTAACCAAATGTACAATGCCAACTGTGTGCTGGAACAAACCCCCTTGTACATGAACACCATAAAAAATGAAGGGATGTGGCCAAGTCCAAAAATCTCATGGTGCAATGTCTGAACCGAGCACGAACTCTTCAGAAAAAAGAATCACAGGATCACCTGATCAAACGCCAAATGCTCACGATTCCACACCAGTCAATAAATTGCAGATTAAATCTTGCAATGATGGAGTAGAATAAAATAAAATAAGAAATTCATTAGGAAATATAGACAATATTTTTCTGTATTCTGATTGAGTTGAAGATAGAATGAACTCACGGATGCATCACGGCTATTGATCTTGCCGCAGTCGTGCCGAAAAGCTAGCGACCGATGATTCCATCATGTCCAGAGGAAACTCACCTAGTAGCAATTTGGGCTAAGATTAATGCTCTCCTTGGCATCTTCACATTATCGCCATCGTTGTGAAGGCGTCTACCTGAATAAATGGGCCATCAACGGGATTGATGCAGACGGGGCAGGGAGCGCCACCACGGGCGTCACTCAGCCGACCCACCGCCGCCCGCTGCAGGGTGGGGAAGATGAGCGGCGGATGTGTGAGACGCGCGGCACCTAGCAAGATTCGCCGCTGCTGCAAGAAGCCTTCCCGACCTTCTGCGGAGGCAGCCGACGCACGACCGCAATGCAATCGCCGAGAGTGGCCGAGGCCGATGTCGGCGCGGCGACATCCTTCGCAAGGCGCTCTGCTTCCAGGGTGGGGCGCTTACATCGAGGAAGCCTGAGGTAGGACAGGGACAGCCGTCTGGGGATCTCGTCGCTCAGAACGCCTCTCGCCGTCACTTACCCTGCCAAATTACATGTTCGCGCTCATGCTCTCCAGAGATAAATACCAGATGGGAGAGCACGGAAGTAATTGTGTCGGTTACCTAGCACGAGAAGGGAGTAGTGGGATTTGATGGAGGTTGAAGAAGATGGAGAGGGAGGAGAATTCGCTGTGTTTGGGAATCATCAATACGGGTTGAGATCTAAAGGGGAGAAGACGCCATGAAACTTTGGGGTGGAATGGAAGGCAAGGAAGGAATAAGATGCGACATATTACATTTTGTTAGCATATTTTTTTTGCGGGTAATACAGGGAGGGGGAGCGGAGGGGGCCTACTTGCTGGTCCTGCACTACTGCTCCCGGATTGCAGTTCGTGGCTTTTTTTAAGGATGCAGTTCATGGCTTTACCGTAGAGAGAAAAAATGGAGGATTATGATGACGTGGGAGGCTGCATATGGGCTAGTGGAAACCTTTTTACACGTGGGGCCTACTTGATGATGTGGATAGGCTGCATGTTAAGAGAAATAGATTAGTGGGGATGAACTATTTAGGTATTTTAGATAAGAACTAGTTAAAATATGATACTAATTACTATGAATAATTGACGTGTATATATAGGACCAGTAATTGAAAAAATATGTCTGGCGAGTTTTATAAGCCACTGCAAATTAACTTAAAGAGTTTTTATCCCCCATATGTTCCTAGCAGTCTGCTATGCTTAGAAAGAAAAATAGAGTGATTACCATAAAAAAATCACAAAGGGAAAAGACTGCAGAATAGCTAGTGGATTTGTCACATTTTGTGGATGAATATTTTGTATATAGAAGAGGATTATGAGGTTGAATATCGAAGGCCAACTAACTAGGTTGAATATCAAAGGCCCATCAAAGACGGCAAACCACTTGCAGGACCAACCCTAATCACCCTCTCCTCATGTCACCGGCTAAAAAAATTATTCCATATAATTGCTTCGTCTATTTCCTTGCCTTGATTCTCATTACTATTCCTCTCACTATATTATGTTTGCATGTCATTGCAATCTTGAAAGACGAAAGGGTCGTATGTTAGGCATTAACTAGAGGCCGGGAAAAAGCAAATAACCCCTGAGGAATCATTCTAGCCACTCAACAAACACATAGTGAGCACACTACCAATGTTTTTTTGCATATTCCCTTGCCTCCATCGATCAATCAATAAACGGTCTAACCTCAGAGGCCCCTTTATGTGAGCATTGTGGTTTTACAACAAGAATGAATTAACACCCTACCTAACTAGTAGTAGTATTACCTTGTGCACTTTCCAGTAACAAAAAATGTGCTACCTATCATTGATTTGTCGGTTACCTTGACTTTCGTACATTCTACGTTACAAGATTCTAGTTAATTCCTTTTACCAAGTCTCGGTTGATTGATTGGTGGCATTAAACATGTCGTTTCATCTAGACGTCAGCTCAGATGGGCATGTTCTTGGCCATCATGTTGGTGTCATGGTGCATCTAGAATAATCGCAATGCGGTCATCTTCAACAACACTCAACTCAGCTTTATCACCTCCTTGACATGATTGAGACGGAGGCTAAGCTATGGGCGATGGCAATCATCTCGACTTGTCCAAACTGTTCTTTCTATAAATGCATTGAAGCACAAGGCTTTTGTGTTTTGTCGGAAAAAAGGATGATTTATTTTAGTGATGATTAGTGTAGCTATATTTTTAGATTTTTTTATTGTTCTTATCTCCTATGAAAACAACATTGTTACATTTTTAAATCATTAGGGGTGTACAAGCCCTCCCGATTCCACTAAAAATGAAACCATCAAGTTTGGTAATTATTACAAGCTAGTAGTTTTTTAAAAGGAAAACAGGGAAATTAATGCTACATGATGGAGTTGATCATCCATACATAGCAAACAAATAGCATTTTATAAGCACCCGAAGATAATGTCACTCAATGCCATCATGAGACAACATCCACGCCACTGAAGCTATTCAGGATCACAACAGGTGGAGGTGTAGACACCATCTTGGTCTTCTTCATAGGAGATTGACCTGCTGAATTCACCAGCTCAAGCGGAGTGATGGGGTTGGGGGACATCATCTTCTAATCCCATGGCTATCAAGGCCTAGAAGGGGAGAATCGCCATTGTTTGCATGATGCAGGACCAGGGGCTTTTACCACATGGACATCTGGGAGAGGAGATCTATCTGATGGGAAATCATCTGGGAAAGAGGTTTTGCTTTTCTAGATGTTCCTCTTGAGTAGAATCTGCCATTTCTTTAGAGTATGTAGTATCAACCACCGGGCATGCTTAATGTCTGACTAAATTGCATTGTTAAAAATGTCAGCATTTATAGTCTTCCAAATGCACCACATAGCACAGGTATAGACAAAATTAAGAACTACATGGTTTTATTAGCAGGAGAGGATATAGCAATGGATAGGAAATATGTGCCTAACGTTTTACCAAAAAAGGTTGAAAGCAACTCCCAAACTTTTTTGCAACCAAACATTGAAACAAAATATGTATTATGGTCTTATTCTCAGTACAAAAAATAGAATGTAATGGTTTACAGATCTTCCTTTTTTTCTAGATAATGTCTATCATGAGTTTGTTGTGAGATAATAACCATAGGAAGACTTGGTTAACCCAAACAGACCACCACCAATCAGAGAGACCAAGAGTGAGGTCTTCAGAAATGCCTTTTAATATGGAAACGACATCTCTGGATGCCATCTTCGCCAGCATCGAGCCCCCTCAACCACAAAGCTTTTGCCTAGACCCACGTCGACCGCCCCGCTGAATCTAGGGTAATGGTTCGGCCAAGCCAACCACCACCACCATGATACGTCTCCAACATATCTATAATTTTCTATTGTTCCATGCTATTATAGTATCAATCTTGGATGTTTTATATACATTTACAAGCAATTATATATCATTTTTGGGACTAACCTATTAACTTAGTGCCCAGTGTGAGTTGTTGTTTTTGGTTTTTCAGAATATCAGTACCAAACGAAATCTAAATGCCACGAAACTTTTTGGAGATTTTTTCCTGGAAAAAAGAGACCCTGGAAGCTTCGGGAGGGGACGAGAAGATGGAGCATTGGCCCACGAGGCACCCTGGGCACGCCCTGGTGGCTCGTGGAGCCCACGTGGCTTCGTTTGACCTAGCTCCGCCTCTATAAATTCTCTAAAATCAGGAAACCAACAGAGGATTCCACGATATAATTTTCCGCCGCCGCAAGCCTCTGTTCTCGAGAGATCCCTTCTGGCGACCTTTTCCGGTACTCCACCGAAGGGGGAATCAATCACGGAGGGGCTCTACATCAACCTTGCTGCCCTTCCGATGATGTGTGAGTAGTTTACCACAGACCTACGGGTCCATAGTTAGTAGCTAGATGGATTCATCTCTCTTTTTGATCTTTAATACAATGTTCTCCTTGATGTTCTTGAAGTCTGTTTGATGTAATCACTTTTCGCGGTGTGTTTGTTGGGATCTGATGAATTGTGAGTTTATGATCAGATTATCCATGAATATTATTTGAGTGTTTTCTGAACTCTTTTATGCATGATTATTATAGCTTCATATTTCTCTTCGATCTATTGGTTTGGTTTGGCCAACTATATTGATTTATCTTGCAATCGGAGAGGTGCTTTGTAATGGGTTCGATCTTGCAGTGCTTAATCACAGTGACAAAAAGGGACATGACACGTATGTATCGTTGCTATTAAGGGTAAAAAGATGGTGTTTATTCATGCATGAGTTTACTTTGTCTACATCATGTCATCTTGCTTAAGGCGTTACTCCGTTCTTTATGAACTTAATAATCTAGATGAATGCTGGATAGCAGTCGATGTGTGGAGTAATAGCAGTAGATGCAGGCAGGAGCCGGTCTACTTGTCTCATACGTGATGCCTATATACACGATCATTGCCTTGGATATCATCATGATTATTTGCTTTTCTATCAATTGCCAATAGTAATTTGTTTACCCACCTTATGCTATTTTCAAGAGAGAAGCCTCTAGTGAAAACTATGGCCCCGGGGTCTACTTCTATTAGATATTAAAAATCCTAAAAATACCTTGCTGCAATTTTACTTTATTTATTTTATTTTGTATTTTTGTTTGATCTATCTATCTATCACCATACAATTTAATATTCCAATTAACTGCCAAGGGATTGACGACCCCTTGTTCGCGCCGGGTGCAAGGATTTGTTATTTTGTGTGCAGGTGCTACTAATGAGTTGTTGCGTGATTCTCCTACTAGATTGATAACCTTGGTTTCATAACTGAGGGAAATACTTATCTCTACTGTACTGCATGATCCCCTCCTCTTCGGGGAAAACCCAATGCAGCTCATAAGTAGCACACTACTGCTCCCACTTAGAGCAGACGTGCCCCAGTGTCGAGGATCGGCAATGCCTCCATCATCATCGGTAACGATCATAGGAGAATCAAAGCTTTCATCTAGAGTCTTATTCCTGTCCACCTCAACAAACCTCGAGTAAGGGGGCTAGTCGTTGCGAACCTTCGAACCGAAGCACGACTCCGTCTATATTCTTCAATCGTGGTCCACACTAAACCGAGTAGAAGGGCAGTGGGGCCACACATCACCATGGTGGATTGCCCGAGTCAATGTCGGCACAACTCGAGCCAGAATGAGTCTGCAACACCAGTGCGTCTACCGCACAAGCAGCACCATCCCGGGCCAGCAACAAACAATGCAGCTCATCGACCACGTCGGCCGAGTGAGCCAGGCCTCGCTCTACCGGAGCAGCCCGTGTCAGCCTAGATCAGTCCACGCAACATCACCCCCACACCATGCCCTAGTGCCAGCAACGCCACTATGTGTGCTTGCACTCTGCCGCCCGCACCACGTCACACCTCTGGCTTTCGCAACAGCCTGCTGCCGGCCCAAAACCAGCAAGCGCAGCAGGAGCAGATCAGGTGCAACCTGATTTGGCGTCCGCGATCAAGCCGCGATGATTGCTGTAGAGATCGATGATGGTGCATCCCAAGCTGTCAACTCCACCGCCACGATGCCGCGAATAGCCCCGCCGAGCTTTCCAACCACCGCCACGAGGCCCCCATCTCGCGAGCAGGCTGCCTGCTGGGCGGAGAAACAAGCCCCTCCGTCGCAGACTCCTGTCATGCTTCATAGGGCGGAGGCTGTCGGTGATGACGATGCAAAGGATGAGGAGAGGATGGGTAAGGGGCGTTGTGGCGCCACCACCCATGTTCTTCTGGGAGGGAGCGACGCGGGGGCGGTTATAAAAAACACATATTAATAAGATCTGTAAAAGCATATTAAAATTTACGCTTGGTCGGGAATTTGCGTAAAAGATGATAGCACAACTTATTTGCTGATGATGGGGGAGACAGTGCCATTGGTGGAGGCAGAGGCAACAAACGAAGATGGTGACGGAGACGGTGGTGGTGGCCATGGACGTGGATTCAAAATTTCTTTCATTAATCTCTTATGCACTGGTTTTGAAGTTCATTCTTACTCCGCTATCGGCGTGAGAGAAGAAGATGAAAAATGACGGAAAAAGCGATGCAATGTCTCTGGTCCTCATCATGTTGCAGTTTCTATTAAAAATGGTTCACTTTATCCATTGTGGAACGAACCCATAATAATAACTCAATTCAATTGATCAATTCCGAGTTAAAGAACTTGCACGCCAATTGAATTTGTTCAAAGCTTGAAAACAAAATTATACTTTGGATTAAAGAGGATGAATACCGTACAATGAATAAGAGAAGATGAAAACCGGTGGAGCTCTTGTCTTTAGTCTGCAAAATTCGCGTGTTGCTAGCCGCCGGCTCACTCGGCTCTCTGTCTGGTTGCCTCTGCCCTAGTACTGGTTCTCTGTGCCAGTCCACCTGCCGACCACGCACGCCAGATGACCGATGGCTGTGTCGCTCACTAGGACTCAATTCCTCAATGTCAAACAATTTTCCAATCAAGAATCTAGAACGACTAGTGCAAGAATAGATGACGAGAGTTGTTGAAAAAAGAACCCGCAAACACTTTATCTCACCTGCTATACCGTAAGGTGGAAGACAGCCTCACCTAAAGGCGTTTCCTTGAGGGACCATTTGCATTTCTATCCCTAACTCGAACCACCTACTCAGATTTGCCCCTAATTTTAAAGCCTGCTTAAATTTACCCCTTTCCCGTTAGATGCTCATTCAGAAATGCCCTTCTACGCCGTTACCGTCCGGTCAACGGGCTTTGTCCGTCCTGGAAAAAATAGCAAAAAAAAAAACCCGGTAAGATGGAAGACAGCCTCGCCTAAAGGAGTTTCCTTTAGTGGCCGGCCCAATCGCACGGTTTTGGAAAGGTTCTTTGAGTTGGTACAGACTGGTTTAAAAACTTTCTGCGTCATTTTTTTTTCTTTTATGTATTTTTCATTTGTTTACTTTCGTCTTTTCTTCCACTTTCTTTCGGTTTTCTACCCTTTTTTTAGTTTTTCCTTTTGTTTTTCAGTGGTTTTACATTTTTATTCTTTTTTAAATACATGTCGGCTCTTATTTAAATACACGTTGAACATTTTTTCATACATATTGAATATTTTTCGCGTGCATGTTGAACATTTTATTAATACATGTTAAACTTTTTTAGTTACACATTCAATGTTTTCCGAAGACATGTCGGACATTTTGAGTACATGATAAACATTTTAACACACACTGGACATTTTACATAAATGCTAAGAACATTTTTTTTCAAAACATGCAAAACATTTTTCAAGTTTTATTAGTATTTTTAAATGCCACAAATATTTTTTGACTGGTATGAAACATTTTTTTAAAATTACGTGAATTTTTTTAATTGTATAAATGTTTTCAAACAATTTCATCAACATATTTTTGAAATGCGAATTTCTTAAAATACCAAAAAAATTGAATGGTACAAATCGTTTATTTGTAAATTACGAGAACTTTTTTTACATTTGTAAACATTTTTAAACTCTATCATGAAAAAAATGTGTGATGAGTGCTTAAAAAATGGCAGTAAATTAAATTTTGGAGTATATGTAATCAGAATATTTCAAAAAAAGGAACGAATACCAAATGAAGGGTTTAAAAATTGAAGTGTGAGCTAGCAAGAGGGAGCAAGCTTCGTGTTGCTGGCCGGCCCGCTACATGTCGCGTGCAAACGCTAGCGCGCTAACTGGCGCTGAACTCACTGAATAGGAGCTCTATGTCCATGTTGGAGCTTAGTTCTTGCCAGGTGTAAAAAAAAAATTGGAGGAAGCAGGAGCGCTGCGTCATTATATTATAAGAATGGGAAGAAAGTTTTTCTTCTTCCATGGAACCTGTGTAAGCAACCTGCCTCACGTGCTAAGCACCGGTGCAATCCAATCTTGGAAAACCCGTTTCTTTTTCTATGGCACATGTGTAAGCACCTGCCGTTGTACAGGGCTGTGTAGACTGCCACCACAAGATATTTTCCTAGGAAGGAAGATCAAGGAGGTCTCAAGGAGAGCCTAGCTAATGAAATCATGATGTCAATTACAGCAGCGTCGCCAGCTTGAGACCAGCCATTTTCCAAGCCTGAATGGCATCGTCACTGGTCTTCACTCTTCAACAACATCATTGGCACAGTCCTTGATGCCCTGAGATGCGTGAGTTGTGCTCGTTTCAGATGACGTACCAGACGAGCGTGAGAACTGCACACCATTTCTCCTTTGAATCCTTCAAATGGAAGGTGCTGGCCCCTTCTTCCCATGATGATTACAGCGAAGTGGTAGCTGCATTCGGCCTGAGGAAAGCAAAGCAGGGATTAGATAGCTTCTGAACTGAATGTGAGTGTCCAGACAATCTCAGAGAAGGTGCATTAGCTAGGAGATGGAGTGTGCTCTCGGGCTTGCAGTGACAAAGCGGGCAGAAGGGGTTGTATATGTTGGATCCCTTTCATGGCAAGCCGATTCCGTTAACCATCTGCCTTGAATAGCAATCCAGGCATTCATCTTCGGCTTCGGCGGAATTCGGGTTCTCTAGATCAATTGGGGGAAGGACGATCGCACCCTTCCTTCAAACCGAATGTAAAATGTCACAAGCCGATGCCGCACAGTAGTCTCCCTTCTCAGACCACCTCTAGATGTAGTGCAATGGAAAAGTTTGTTTCTCCTGGTTTTTTCATGGCAACAAACATAACGCCTTTGTGCTCACAAGAAACAAAAACAATCACGGTGTATAGCTGACAGAATCAAACCCAACATGCAATATTGGAAGACTCTGTTTGTACACCACTATAAGTACATCCTAGCATGTAGAATCACAAAAATGACATGTCCAAGTATAAGTATTACTACCTCTGTGCCAAAATATAAGACATTTCGGTAGGCTAAACTAGCCTACGAAAACATCTTATATCACTTATGGCATAAACCTCGCATTCCAACCACCTGCAAACCAAACAAGGTAATGGCGTATTTACAATAAAACTAATAGTTGTTTTAAACATAAAAAATTGACATTATATCACAATGAAATTCGATGAATATCACTTAATAGTGCCACTGAGGTGAATATAAACCAGGCCCTTTGAGTAAATTTTCTTCCACCCTAATGGCAGTAGGAATGTGAATGTGAATTTTTTTGCATTTAAAGGTACAATGTTGGAACTTGTGGTTTGTAAGGCGGCTATGTACTAGTACAACTGTTGTGCATTCAACAACTAGAAGGAAACTTAAATAATATTATAATCTACCATGATAACTAGATCACTCCAAAACTTCACTGATCACTCCAAAACTTTAAAGAGAGCCTTGGCTCAGTGTTTGGGCAATGCGGTTGCGCGGCCTAACTACCCGAGTTCATTTCTTAGAATTGACAGGCAGGGGGTTTTACCCATTTATTGAGGATCAAGTTGGGGTGCGTGGTGGAACCACTCATCAAAAAATATTTTGATATTCATTTAAAAAATTATGAGGACCATGTTTATCTTGGTACTCATACTAAAACGGTTGTATGGATCCCTAATTGGTGCAGAGGCCGGGAAGTCAAAATCTCTCCCATTTTAAAGAGCTTCTCGCCACCTTGCAACGCCAGGGGACCCAAACCCTAGCGCCGCCAACCCCCTCTCATCTCCTATCCTGCCGCCGGCCAAGTCCACAGTGGCGGCGGCCTGATGCGAAAGCGCTATGGCGGGTGGTGTGTTGCGTGATCTCCGGAGGCGGCACGGGCGACTCTGGTGTTGGATATGCGAGCAGTAGGTAGGACGGCGCCCCTTGCCTTGTGCGGCGGCGGCCTGGTCCATGGCCAGTATGGTGCTCTTCCCCTCGGTGGAGTCTGTGCCTGGAGATGGGTGGCAGCGAAAGCCGTGGATCTGGCATCCCATCAAGGTCCGCCCTGGCGTGGTTTTGTCCAACCGGCGGTGCCTGGAGGGACCGGTGAGAGGCGGCTGGAGGCTCTCTGTCGGTGTTTCGGCGGCGGCCTTCGTCTTCACACGAGGCTACGCACGGATCCAATCAGCTACAAGAGTAGGGTGACACGAGTTCCGATGAAAATTGCGCTGACTGTGGTCTTGGCATACGATGGCGGCGTGTGTGATGTCGTTTCCCTCTCGAGGCATCGTCATTGCAGGTAGCGGCACCATGCTCGGGATGTTCCGGGGGGAACCCTAGATCTAGGTCTCCTAGATCGGACAATGAGGGCGGCTTCGGTACCGTTCTCCCTCCTGGGGGCATCATTTTGGCACAGGAGCTGGTTGGAGGAGACAAGAGGAGGAGCGGTGTTTCATCTACTGCAAGGCCGACGGCAGGTCTCGGCGGCGTGTGGCAGCAGGGTGCCGATGATGGGTGTGTGTTGACGGACGAGCGCGGGTTGGTGGTGTTGTCTGGCATCATGGTGGCAGCGATAGCAGTTGGGCCTGGCATGGCCGATGCATTAGTAACTACACTGAAGATGGATCGGTGGTGGTGGCGGTGGCCTCTGCAGCGTGCGTGTGCGGTGACCACTGAGAGTGCGTCGGACCGGTGTGTTCCCTAGACCTGGCAAAGTGGCTTGGTTGGGGCCTCCGGCTTTAGATGTTGGGCTTTAGTGTGAGCTTTTGGTATGCGGATCAAACAATCTGAACCCCTTCATCAAGTTGATAGGAATAGCGACAAATGTCGCCGAGATGGTGGCTTCAGTCGCATTGATGTATTACGTTGTAAGGTCTTGGTGAATAATTAATAAAATGGTTGCATGCACAGCTTTGATGTAGAGGCCAGGGGTCATCCTCCTTTTCAAAAAAAAAACTTGATTGAGAAATCTTACCTCGTGTTGTTCATCCTTGCTAATGACTTTGGCACTGGTTTCTACTGCCATGTGGTCCCTTCTGTTGTTGCGTAGTATTGGAATCATTCCTATAGGGCACTCAATTCTAGACAATTGTGCTTGTGGATTGCCATGCATCGGTGGAGATTTGGTATACATACCCAACGGGAAAGAGCTTAGTTTCATCTATTTAACAAGTAAAACTCAATAAACATATAATTAAATAAACAGATAAATAAATGTATATATTCTAATGTGAAATATATCCACGAAACTAGTAGAATTTGCATTCCCGTTGTTTGTTGATCATAACAAAAGATTGCTTATTTTTGTTCTAGTGTTAAATCAAAGTATAAAGAGAATATGAAGAATAATTTATGAGCACCACATGTGTAGTAAAAGCTAATTTATGATATGGTATATAAACTGTAGTTCCAAAATTTCTACCATGATTGCATTTATTTGGTACCTTCCTACCATTATGTATTCAAACATGAATGACAGCATTTGGTTTAGCCACTACATGAATGTAATTACATTTTTATGATAAAAACTAGCCCGAATTTTTTGGTCTTCCAAGAGTGGGTGGTTAAAGGCTGGTTGTAGATTCACATTGACGCGGTCATAAACATCTCCTTCAACCTATTTTGGTATCTCATTAACGTCATAGTCACAAAAAATGATAATACATGTACAAATTAAGATGAAAAATACATACATACCAGAATTGTCATGTTGACTTGTTGATTCACATTGATCCCACTAGTACTCTCTTCTCGTTTTACACGCTTAACTTCTTTTCCTCCAATGGCAAGAATAAGATATGTCAATAGAATGGCCACTCTAATAGATGCCTTTCCTTTCATGGTGGAAATATGCAATGCTTATGGTCATACCATCATATTTATAAGGTTTTGAATCTGTCATGAAACGAACGGTTGCCATTCAAGATAAAGAGCAATAAATTGCATTGATGTGGGAAAGATCTAATATATCAAAAATCTTGGGAATAATTGCACATTGCAAAAGTAGTAGAAACATTGCATGGAAGTATGATCCTATAGAGGCCAACTGGTCATCACAATATTGAGCACATAGAAACATTTAATGCATGTCATCTAGTAATTTAGTTCAACATTTGAAGTAGTTCAACCCATAGTCTTCAACTGATATTTGGGCCTTAAAAAGGAATCTAAGGCTACTCTCATGCTACTGTTGTTGCATCCAATTTGGTTCAAGAAAATTGTTTTACCAGTCCATCTGAAGTGGGCAACATGACTTGCAGGATTGGTGAATTGATCTTGAACATACACATTTTCCACATCCTTCTTCGGCTCTTCTACCCTATCAAGTAAAGCTTTGAACGCATGCTTTGAACACATACATGTATATCCATGAGACAAGCATGTTACCATCTGACAAGTGATATGAGGGGCATGATACTTAAGCTTCTTACAAATTAATACCACTTGTATGCTAAGGTTGCATCAGTATCTGCTTATCAAGTGAGAGTTGAACAAGCATGAGGGCAATGAACTTGTATGATTAGTGGTAGTAGATTTAAATGTATGGAAGAGATCATCGCCGCCATGCCCATCGGAGGCACCGTAACTCTCTACCTTGGTTGCATCGCTTCCACCCTGTTGTGCCGCCACCATCACAAGACTGAGTGACCTCGACGATGCTTGCTGAACCTGTAGGTTCGCCCCTACAATATTTTTTGTATACAACCTGTGTCAATATTATTGCACTTGCAGACACTGCCCGAGAGAAGTATTTAGATCCTGAATCTCATCCTTCCTTCACTATTTACTACAGGTGTTGAACACACACCACCAGTAGCAGCACACTCCGCTCTTCTTTTTTTGAATCCCTGAACCATAGAACAATCATTCTACAGTAATTTTAATTAACGTAAAAATATACCGCAAACAAGAGACAAAACTATCTACGTAAATACATACAAAAATCTCCTAACCAATAGCAGCTCTTGGGAACATATCTAAAGAATCAGAAGCTTGAAGCATTACCAATCTTGAAAGCAAGCAACATGTGTGTTCCTAATTCTATGTGTTAGCTGATATAGATCTTCTTTGAATGAGTGCCTCCAAGACTGAGTGGAAGGATTAGCATTGCTGAAATTTTTTCCATTTCTTTGCAACCATCACTACAAAAAAATCCACTTCCGTGATGATACGTGTTTGTCACAGTAGGTCACGTTTTCTGTCATGCATGTACATCCATGACAAATTTATGACAGAATCAAGATAGTCATATCTGTGCTGTCATAGAAGTGTTCCATGACATTGCCAAAATTATCATCACGGAAGTGTCCACTTCCATGACGATAAATCGCGCGTCACAGAAGTGCTTTCGTCAATGGTGACCGACACGTGGCATCCACCGTAACGGAACGCCGTTAAGCTATCGGGTCAGGTTTTGGATCCGATAACCCGTTAACAGCCGCGACCAATGGGGATTTTCCACGTGTAAAATCATCATTGGCTGGAGGAAACACGTGTCGGCTCATCGTTGGGACAGATGTCATCCACTCATTGGACAGAAGGCGCCTATGATACGTCGACACGTGGCACGGCCAAACAGAGGCCCATTCCTGTGAAAAGGCCGGCCCGTTTGACTTGGTCAAAAGGTGGCGGGCTGGCCCATGTAAAGCCTGTTAACGGCATGTTCGCATATAGCCCATTTACAGCCCGCTAACCCAAGGCCCGTTACGCCCTATCTGAGTTAGGCCCAGTAGCGTCATCTGGGCCACCCAATATGATTCCAGCTCGTTTTCACTTCTGGCCCATGTATGGCCCATGACGTCTTTCGGCCCATATGAGGCCCTATGTAACTCTTGGCCTATTTACGGCCCGTGGTGAAACTAGCCCGTAATGAACAGTGTATCACTTTACACCCATTAACGGCCCGTGGTGAAACTGGCACGTAATGAACAGTGTGTCACTTTATACTCATTAATGGCCCGTTATTCCATTGGGCCGTTTCCAGCCCATATTATCTTTCGGCCTTCTCAGAGCCCATTTATTCTTGGGCTCATTTCCAGCATTCGTTTACTTACTGCCCGTTACTGTCATTTTCTGCTTGTGGGCCAAATTCAGCCCGTGGTTATTCCGTTTGTGGTCCGTTAATACGTTGGGCCATTTTCATAGCGTCATCAAATACGCCCTATTAACGATGGCCCGTTATGGTCGGCCCATGAACGGACGATTCCAACTCTAGCCCGTTTACGGCCATAATGCGGCCTGTTATTGGATCCATGTTTGGCCAATCGATCATACTGCCCGTATAAGGCCCATTGATGATACGACCCGTAGAAGGCCCATTGTTTCTATGGCCCGTAGAAGGCCCACTGTTTCTACGGCCCGTAGAAGGCCCACTGTTTCTACGGCCTGTAGGAGGCCCAGTGTCACTAAAGTAAATATTAGCCCATGGTTACTGTGGCCTAGTTTTAAAAAATAGGTTATTGCAGCCACTAGCAAACGGCGGAAAAAGAACTGCAATGACTACAAGCAAACAAATAAACAAGACAACAAGGAAATAAATAAGCAAGCAACTTACGCTACGCTATCACGGCTATCACACATATTACATCCACTGTGCATCAAAGTTCGCCACCAGTGCAAATAAACGCGCCGACAAAGGAATATACAAAACTGAGAGCACTTCAGAAGGCACTAGGCCTGGCCACGTCGGGCCCCCCAAACAGCTGAAGAAGCTGAGTAGACCTCAGTTGTGTCAACGATAGATGCATCAACACTAGATTTAAGGCATGATGGTGCGCATGGAAGTCCTCTGACATCTTCATTGCATCTTTGACTTCAAGTCGGAGCTGAGCTGAAGCAAGCCTTTCAGCTTTAAGTTGAGACTGAAGAAGTCGAACTGATTGAGGCAGCGACTGCACAGAGGTTGTCTCACACCTGCTGGTGAGTAGCTTCAACTCACTGTCTTCATCAAGACAGGACCTTGGGGTCATCTCGCTGTCCTCAAGATGGTTTGGCTCACTATCTTCCCTAAAGTTCTGCCTGGCGTAAGAGATACGAGTCTGAAAGAGAAACAAGGAGACACGTAACAGGTTTCACAATTATATAAGCAAATAAATGGATCTGTTCTGCATAAGGAACATGTTTTTACAACTACAATTTGAAACTAGTAGTTGTTGCAAACATCCAATCAGATATAAACAGCAAAGCAAACAGCAGTGGAGGAAATGATGCCTATCCAAATCTATACTAGAACAAAGTTTGAAGGCTTGAGAAGGATGAACTTACATTACATGTTAACACGGGCTGGACAAAGCTCTTCTCCTTGTTGATGGAAGGATAATTCAATAAATTCCCCAAAGAAAATTCTTTATAAGCGTTGCCATTATTCTACATTTTGCAAAGAGTAAATATAGATCAAATAATATTGGAAGAAACAGAGGATAATGAAGCTCAGGTGCAGACTGATGATACATAATCAAATAGCAGTTAATTAAGTACAGCGTTACAAGGCAAAAGGGAGAGAGGTACTGACAAGAGCAATGCAGAGCCCATTATTGTTTTGAGATCGTATGATCCTTTGAGCAAGGAGATTCATCTGAAATTAGTTTTCATACAAGAGAGAAGGTAAGGCACAAGCAGAAATTTAGGAGTTCAAATTTTGAATTGATATCATAGACAGTACCTGACGCTGGGCTCCCAGCAGTTCTAATAGGGGTTTGGCCACTGGAGTAGGGGTAAAGTGTGGTACAGTAGGGCCCGTGTTTTCTGTGGCTGCTGATCTATCTGATTTAACAGGTATCACTACCTTTTCCAAATACCTAGTTTGTACTCCTTGAGGATCTGCACTCACCCTCTTCCTTTTGGACATCTATTACGAAAGAACAACATTTGACTGGAAAAACATAGTGTGACGACACATGGAATAGGTACAGAAAATGGATAGGTATGGCATATACTCATATATGATGCTTAAACTAAGCAGATGGTGTAACAAAGTAGAAGTAATGCAAGAGGTCAGATGCAAAATATCTGCGACCAATACAACTTTGCAAAGTTAGAGCAAGCACCTTGATGGGTGAATAAGATAGGCCATCCTCCACCATGCCAAGTTTGTTAGCCAGTGGATCGTTCCGCAATATTCCTCTCGTGCGCCCATTCTCATATTCATTTTGATAATGTTCAATATCTGACATGCATGAAAACATAAAAACAAGTGAGATTTTCTTTGTAATGCAGAAGTGATTCTAATCCAATACTGCCTCCCTGTAAACCCCTTTGTGCTATCTCTGCAATTCTTTTAAAAGATGCCATGCATGCTGTAATTTGTTGTGTGCATTAATATAATGTGGCCTACTACTCAAAATATGAGAGCTCCAGAAGTGATGACACTTCGCAGATGATAGCTTCAACATATAGTAAAGAAGAACAAGTCGACCTGACCTGACAGATTCAAAATATACTAAGGGAGAACAACTCGACCTGACCAGTCAACCGCAAGAGAAGAGTATCATCTTAAAGAAGAGCAGAAAAGCAAGCAGATTGAAGATATTACAAGTCTTTCAATACAATGTCGGTTGGCCACCCATGATGAACCAGAGCGCACAGAGAAATACTATTCTTTCCGGTCTCTCCATATGTGGCTCACATGCATTTCGAAACTAAAGTAGGAACATTTAGCTAACCAATTAAACATCTCTCAGTTTTACTAATATCAGCAATAATATCATATATGAATTTGTACAACTAAGCTTGTTTAGCTCGATGGGTGGAGCAGTGCTAACGAACCACGTAGGCTGATTGTGGTCATCATAAAATGGGGAAAACATAAGCATGATGAGTACAGTGTTGACCGTGGCAGTGGGATGGCAGATCTGAAGCTGCAAACCGTGCAAAGGGTAGTTAGCAACCGATGTTTGCTTTGAAACAACAACTAATATTTGGTATGGACAAGAAAGTACGGTCAACAAGTGACAAAGAAATGCAATTATGCTGTCTCTCTATATGTCGCGACATGCATTTGGAAACTCAAGTGGGACCTTTAGCTAACCAATTAAATGTGTCGGTTAACTAATATCAGTATCATATCACAATCATATTTGAACAACTAAGCTTTCGAATTCTGAGGGTTGTGTTGTTTAGCTTGAAGGGTGGAGTAATGCTAGTACGACAGAAAGCACCTACGCAGATCACAGTAGAGTAGATAAAAGGGGAAAACCCTAAGCATCAAGAGAAAAATCAGGAAAGTGGAACTAGCTGGACCAGTGGGTGGCGCACATGCTTTTCGCAACGAATATAGGAACATTAGGTGACCAATTAAACATTCTCTGTTTTAGTGATATGAGCATCATATCAGATTCGTATTTCAACACGTAAGCTTTGGGTTGAGGTCTTGAGGAGCAGTGCTAGCACGACACGAAGCACCTACGATGATGGTAGTGAATATAAAGGGGGGAAACCATAAGCTTTACGAGTATAGTGCCCGTGCCATGGCGGATCTGAAGGTGCAAACCGGACAAAGCTACTTCGCAACCAATGTTTGCTTTCAACTAGCCACTACGATTTGGTACGGACAAGAAAAGTACAGTAAACAAATTACGATCTATTTTCCGGGTGATATTAATAACTTAAGCACATATGAAAGAGTACCACCTCTCTTGCGACGCCGTGTAGGCCTATGCTGATACGTTGAGGGTGCTGCGGGTGCGATGGCTGTCGGCGGCGGGGAAGAAGACTTTAGACGGCAGACGGCCGGGTCGGGGGATATATCCTGTTGCCGTGGACGAGGCGGTCGTTGGAGCGGCAACGGCAAGGTGGCCGACGGCGCCGATGAAGCAAGAGGAGGCGATGAAAGGATCCTGGTCCAGCGCCGTGGATGAGAGGCGTCCATCTCTTGCAGTGGATGACGGGGTAGGGGTAGCGGCTCCGGCAAGGTGGAGGATGGGGTGGCGGACGGAGGAGGCTGGCCGCAGTGCGGAGGTTGTCGTGCCACCGACGGTGTATGAATGGGGAAATGGAGGGGAGGGGGGATCTCAAACTTTGGGACGCGCTTCTCTGAAATGGGGGAAAGTTACGAACTTATCCCCCGTTTAAAATTTCGGACATCCTTCGGTTGGGGATAGGACGGTAATCTTGCATCTCCCAAATATTTGCCGGTAACTATTTCAGGCGAGGAGAGGGTGTTTTGCCGCCCACGGTTGGCGCCCACCGTGTATGAACGGGCCTGACAGGTAGGGCAGTTGTGTCACGTCTGATGGAAGTTACACATCTGCCCTATTTAAAATATTAGCCTACATCGATTTCGGACGAGGAGAGTTTGTTTTGCCACCCAATTTGTATGAATGGGGAAATGGAGGAAGAGACACGTGTCTTTCGGACGAGCTTGAATCAAATGTGTTTTGCCGCCCACGTTTGGCGCCCACCGTGTCTGAATAGGCTCAGAGGCCGTCGTGTCACGTCTGATTGAAGTTACTAGTCTACCCGTATCGACAGCAGTGTAAATCCGGTCGATAAGGATGTCAAGTGTCAGGGGTAGACAGTAATTTCCATCTCGCAAACACTTGCTTCGGGCAACCCACAAATTATAGTGGGTGTTTAGCCGCTTCGTTCAAAACTTGGGAGAATTAGCATTCACGTTTGCCCTGGGACCTGGCAAACTAAATTCAAATCCAATTTGTATTCGATTACGAATATCCACAGATAATTATACGTTTTGTTATTTATTTCTTCAAAACCACAACAAAGATTTATTCCACCTTTATATATGATTATGATTAGAAATGTCGTGATCTTCGAATTCAATAGGTTGGATACACTCTGAGTCAAACAGTTATTTCATCCAATACAATATGCTCACACGAAAAACAGTTCACCTTATGTCAATCATACAAGTACTGAGGATTACCTCGCCTAAAAAATTCGGATCATTACAACACATGGACAACATAGGGGGTCTTGCAACATAATCCATTCAGAGACATGACACAACATGCAAGTACAATAATCTAATGACAATTTCAACTGGTATCTAAAGAAGAACCAGGATTACCTTGGGGCAGATAGCAGAAACAACAGGACCTCCTCCGTCTTCAAATGCAACATTCTTACTTCCTCCAATTCTTGGGTTGCTTGCATAATGCGTGCCGCTAATTCCGTAATTTCCAGCCTCAAGATAAAGATTACCTCATTCATGGCAGCCACACCATCTCTTTCTGCCTCTAGTAGAGCCTCAAGCACTATAATATCTGTGCTCAGACTGCTCTCCGGCGGTGTTGCCTCTGAACTGCTACCATCTGGTAACATGGATGGTGCACTGCTTCCACAAATAGATTCTGGGGTTGTAAATTGTGTCCTAGTGTGAACGGCATCCTGAAAGGTTTCTGCTGGACATCAGTAAGAGATAGTTATCGTATGATCCAGGCAGTAAGGTTACATGGTAAACGACGGACAAATTATTGCCGAGCATGGCAAACTATATTTAAATGGTTCGAAGCAGCATGAGCCGAAAAGATATTAAAATGGTAAGATGAAACTAGGGATGTAAGTGGCAAATAAACGACATCTGCCAGTCCCATCTAGTTAGTTTTTGCTACCTCCCTTGTTCATTTTCCTCCAAAAAACAAAAAACTCTTTTGAACTATCATACCACTAGTGGACTTTAATCGGGATTAAACGGGACCCAATTGACATCCCTAGTTGAAAGGGAGTGTACAACCGCTATATTTAAGTTGCCAAGGCATCTAAGCAGTTGAAATAATCTGAGAAAGCACTTAATAGTGTGGCCTCATATAAACTACGAAGACAGTCTTGTGATGAAGTTGAGAGGAAAAGTTCAGGACTCAAATGAAATAGGCATGCATTTCTTTACGATAGTACAGCAGGCACTGCTGACATATTGGCCAACTCGGGTATAGCGTAACAACAAATAAGCATTCGAATCAAGCAATACAACAAAGCAGACAACTGAACTATTTGTAATTCGGTAGGATTACACGTTGAGGGCACAAGCCAAGAAAGCAGCCCACTCGCATTACATTTCACATGTACTAAAACACACTGGCTTACCATATGTTGCTGTGAAGCCTAGCTGCTGTTGAAATGTTCTTTGAAGATATCGTCAGCATCCCGTGGTTGCAAATCTAGTTGTTGTAGTTTATTCTGCACCATATATTTAGGTAAAATTAATTTTAATCGCATGCACTGGTCCGAATTGATCATCAATGGTTCATCTAAACTAATGAAAGAAGGGTGTGTGCATACACGACAATATATCTGCTTCCCTCTATTTTTATGCTTGTTCGAGGTGCCAGCCCCAAAAGAATAAATATTTTGCTTGATGGGGTTGGCAGCTCCATAATTAATAGAAGCATCAAATTAGTCATGCAACTTGGGAAGATCAAGAACACACAAACAAGTAATGAACAGAGGCTCGGAGCAGTGATGTAATAGCTAGCATAAGAAAATGTAGGGTAAAACGAACAAAAAGCAGCGGAACCACATGCTAGTTTGCTGATGTGTAATTAAGCATAGAGAACATTAAGCAGTCTGATGGAACCAACAGGTGGCATCAGAACAAAACTAAAGCATATTAACTATATGTGCACTGGTATGTAATTTAGCACATGTAACATGTTCACTGCCAGAAGTATGGCCCTACAGGTGCAAGCAGAATAACGCGTCTCATGAAAAACTGAATGATGCCCTGAAGAAATTCAAAGGTGCGGTGCTTATGCTAGGAAAGTGAACGTAGGCGCCGGCCGTTGGATAATAGTACCTGATTCTCGGCGGCGTATGTGTATCATTGTCATACTTGGTAGCTAAGGATCGTCGATGGTGCTCGTGTTGCGGTTGAGTTTGGGCCGGCTGTCGCCGTCGCTGAAGCGGCTCTGGTGCTATGGTTGCGGCGCCTGTCGACATACAAGAAAGCTCATCTATGGTAAGTGAACAGTTGCACGATAAAGAGAAAAACCGAAGGAGTTCAAATCGAAATAACCTGATGAGGCTGCGGCATCGGTAAAGCAGGGCCGGTGGAGTTGAATATGGCGTCCGTGGAGCGGGTCCGGTGCAGTGGACGAAGGCTTCGGCGGGCGCGTTGTACAGTGCTTTCGGTGAGGCGGATCTGTTGCGGCGGACAAGGGATTGTATGAAGGTCTAGCGAAGGGGCGGACAAGGGAGTCAGTGAAGGGCCTACGCTATGGTGGACGAGGGAACCGGTTAAGCAGATCCGGTGCAGTGGACCATGATGGCGGTTAAGGAGATCTGGAGCGGTGGACAAGCCAGTCGCTGAAGCGGCTCCGGTGAAGTGGTGAGTTGGCAGTTGGGGGTTCCAAGGTGCGGAAGGTAGATCCGGCGGGGTGTGAGGTCCACCGCTGCGGCGGAGGACTAGATTCGGCGGCTTGCCGTGGTTGGGGGGTCGGGGAGGGGAAGGGGAGGGGCTCTGGGGAAGAATGTTGGGGGCAAAGAGGGGAAAACAATGGAGTTACCAAAGCAGCCCTTTTCCGTTCATGTGGCAGGGGTAAAACAGGAATATCGCAGGGCTAAACTTTCGGGCGCGTGATATTTCGATGTGAGCGGGAAGTTTGAAAGCTTTTGGCGCCTAAAATTATAAGTATTCTGCTCTCGTACGGCCGACTATGATATCATGGCCGACAATTTGTTTGTTTTGCACGCGAAAAAATGCGCAAGTTTTGAAAATCAATGTCTCCAACTCGAAACTTAGATTGTCCATTCAATTCAAATATGGATCATTGAGCTGCTACAAGCAAATACCATCATACGGTCCAATTCAAATGAAATTCCAAATGTGTTTATCCTAAATATGATGACAAAAGCAAAAATGTGTATGTGTATGAATGAAGTGGATGATTATAAAGTTTGAACATGCCCGTATGTGTATATCTCTAGGTTTGATATATGAATTTGAAATCACGAAATCCCGGCTTAAAAATGTACCTTCGTTTAAATGAATTACAAAAGCTAATGATGGAGTCAAATTCCAAAATTCCAATCTTAGGTTTGTAATTCTGGTACATCAAGGTATATCACGCATGTTCAAAAGTATCGTTATCTCATAGTACAAACTGTGAAACAAATTGATCAACCATGAGTGCACAATATCTCAATTACGCTAAAGTCCCTCAAATATAGACACCTCACTCTTTATCTGAAGTCAACCCCCCC